>NW_021497123.1:136691-249113 GCF_001605985.2 Dendrobium catenatum
TCAAGCAAAGTTGACCAAGTTAACCTTAGTTGACCAATGAACCCTTAACCAATTGAATGCACATTTCATGCATGGAGACCAAATAAAATCTTAGGATCACCTCCAATAAACTCAAAATATCATTTAGAATTCATTGGACCCAACCCCAACTTTTGGCCAAACCTAGTTGACCAAGTCAAAGTAGGTTGAAAAAACTAGCCTAAATCCAAATTAATCCTCTTCAATTTAATTGACGCAAGCATGCCTGATCCAAATTTGGGCAATGAGACTGACCATGAGGTCCCTAGTAACCAACTATAGGTGATCCAACTCATGGTTCCATTTGGGTTAGCCATATGGCTTGATCCAAGTGGCCAAAATCACCTTCCCATAAGCCAAATTATAATCTTGACCAAATTAGCTCGAACCACCACTTACATTGCATGGACCATGGTTTCTTACTAGGCCCTAACCAGCTCAGTCCTCGATCTATCTTGGATCATTGAATTAGGCTAACTCAAGGACTCCAAATTAACAATTTTATGCCAATTGGCATAACAAAGTCTCCTCGTGAGAAATTAAGCCTTACATTGTCTCATGGAAACTTCTAAACTTCTTTCTAGATATGATGGTTGGTGATGGCCATAATCCATCAGACTTACCATGAGGACATGGGAATAACCAAAACTTTCTCCCCATGTGGTTATATGGCTTACAACATTTTGGAAGACTTCCATAAGTCCCATATGATCATCCCATCTTAGTGGACTAAAAGGAGGTGTATCCAGCTAAATGCCTAGATAAGTGCATTCTCAAACTCTTATAAATAAGCCCTCTTTTCATAGGCAATGCTTCTAATTTTCAAATCTAAAAGCATCCTCTGTGCTTTAGGATTCAAACCCCAACTCCCCAGATTATCCTGCAGTGACTTCTGGTGACTTCAAGCGAGTTTCGATGAGCTTCCTTTGACAAAAATCCAAATTCACCTTTGATCGACTTCTTGTCTTTCCACCTAAAGGAGAATCGTTTGTGAGGTCCAGATGAACTTGTGTAAGCTAAGGCATTGTAATTTGAGCTTTGTATAAGGTAATCACCCATTCTTGAGGTCCTATATTAGGTAGTGTGGTCAATTATGAAGTTAGCCTTTAATCTAAAAGAATATGACTATTGGTATGAAGTTCCATAGCTAGATGATGCTCCATATAAAATTTTGTTCGATTCCATATTTTTTTTATTATGATTAAGGTCAAATGTGTTTACGGTAAAGGATACTAGCATGAGGTTGAAGACATAATCAAGAACACTGATTTTGATCAATGGCTCTAATTAAATCACATAATGATCTTGCAATTCATTCTTGATTAAGTTGTAGCCCTCTCATCTTAGATCAAACATCTATAGTTAATACCACATCATTTTGCTACTACAATAATCATTGGCAATAAATACCCAACCAATAAAAAGGCATTGCATATAAAAGATTATTGATTGTTTATATATTTTAATTAAGTCAGGAAAAATCATTTAGAACTTGAAAAGTTTATATCTCCTCACATAATTGGCCCATTTAAGTTATCTTATACTCTATGGATTAAACTTGAAGAGTATTATCAAAGTCTTATGATAGAAAACATCAATATCTAATATATTAAAAGTAATTTTAGAAATAATATTAGTGGTATTTCTAAAACTTCTGATTAAATATGATTCAACATGAGGTGAAATTGACATGGATGATTCTTATTCATGTGTTATCCATACCAAAAAAAAATTATGCCAATTAGAAACCCCTTCAGGCTTTAATTAATTATCCTAATTTCATAGATAAATATTTTATCTATAACTTAAAAATTTATCTCACATGAATCCATAGATAATAGGATTTCCTTCCTTGCTATCTTGATCATGAACTATATAACGGTTGGTTAGCCATGATTGCAACCCAATTTTATGAATAGAATCCTATGTTTAATCCTTAAAGGTATGGATGAATTTACCTTAAAAGAATAATTATGACACATACGGTGTCCTTCATTGCCCCAATTTTGGTGGGTTTGAAGCACATGTTCAGATAAACCCAGGTTTCAAATTTTATAGCATTTGAAATTCATTTGGTCCATCAATTAGTAAACCCAAGTTTGAAATTCATAATTGACCAAGGATTTTTTATAATTCATAATAAATCCAACTAAAATCCTAAAATATATTTTTTAATGATACTCCTAATTAAATGCTTAATATAGAAAAATTAAAAGTGCCTTGAAATTCATTAAAAATAAAAAGTAATTTAAAATTAAGAAATTTTAATAATTAATAAATTAAAATAATTAGAAAGTAAATAAAAATTCAAAAAAAAAATCCAAGAACTTGTAATCAACCCTCGGAGTCATCAATGACACTTGGGAAAGATCACATGAGGTTGGAAGTTGATTTATAGCAAAAATTAAATTCTCCATAATTTAATAATTAATTTATTCATTAAAATGTGCTTAATTTATAAAAATAATAACTATTTAAAAAAATCCAAATGACATAAACATAAAGATGATGAACTCATAATTGGGTTTAGTATTTATGAAAAATAAAAAGCTTATAAAATTTAATGTATTAAAAAGTTTATATTTGGTGAAAATAAATTAATTAAATAATTAAATAAATAATAAATTTAATATATTTCAAAAAAATTTAGTGAATGATCAACTCAATGAATTAAATTCAATAAACAATAGTAAAAAAATTAAATATAGATATTAATGTGAGTGTTCGATAACCCGCACTTATGGGCTGTTAGCTTTGCCCTTAGGAGGGTGAAAAAAAATCTCATAGCCCTTGGTTAACAAAGACAACTACTATTCAACTGAAATAACCATTGATAAATCAATTAAAAAACTTATAGAATTTAAAACTTTCCTAATCTTGGATTAACTCTTTTAGTAAGGCAAACGTGTATTGGATTGAAAGTTTTAAGAATTAAAACACTTAATAAAAATACAAGGACTCTATGAAACCTATCTACCCTATTTTTTGGAGGATTGATAGAATTACAATTATAAGACTAGGACTTGCTAATCAATGACTTCTAGCACTTACAAGTTATTTTGCATTATGTTATTTAAAATATAAAGTTAAATAATATAAAAAATCAAAACACCCTTAAAAGAAATCCAAAACTTTTAAAATATTCAAACTTGAGTTCTAATCAACCTTCAATAACCTCAAGCAAATAAATTAATTATAGATAACTTAAAACAAATAAAGCCTAAGAGTTATCCAAGCTACATAACCTTATACATACACTTTAGATGGTTTGTTATGATAATTAACTTTAGCTTTGGTTAGGCTACTAGTTTGAAGTGGTTAATATGGAGTCTTTCCTAGAGTGTACTTATGTTTGGATTGTTTACTTTCAGTACTCTGGATTTCATATTTACATTTCTATTAGTTCACATTTGGAGTAGGCTCTTAGGCCATTTTATATTTACTTGTATACATTCACACAATATAATACATGTTTATTGTTATATACTACTCTTTTATGTTCCTAAAAAGAATAATGTACCTGGGTAATGATGTAAATGTAAAGGTGAAGATGTAAATGTAAAAAATTATATTCTTATATCGCTAGATTGACTTATACATTGTTATGTGTTATTAAAGATTTAAAAATGGTTATTTATATACATATGTAGGTTCCAAAAGGAAATGAATCTTCTTTCTTTGAAGATCACTATCTTTTGGAATTCTATAAAATATCCAATAGCTAAAAGATTCCAATATATAAATAAACCATCTTATTCAAATTTATATTTATGTAAGAATAAAAATCTAGGCTTGTTGTTGGTAGAGCCTGACCACCATTATTTTATAGCAGACACTTAGTTGTACTTTGAGAAATTATAAATGAATAAAAGCTTTTCATTTATACATTATTTTTTCATACATGAATTCATTGTGCAATCATCTACATATTAAATTTTATGAAATTACTTTTTTTTTATTCCTAGAATAGAGCTATCTGATCCTATATTCATAAGGTGATTGTTTGTGCTTATAATATTTAGCCGGCAGCTTACTCTAGGAAAGTGTAAGTCCCTGCACACTCCTTTTATTCTATCCTTAAAAAATATAAATCTAAAATCTAAATATAAACTTCAAATCAAATTTAATGATCTATAACCTAAAGCATGTGTACTAAAATCTTGATAGCCCAAGTCTTTCTTTAAATCTATATGAATTTTAAAATTTTAGTCTTAACTTTAATCAAGAGTATTCTCTTCAAAGATTAATTAACTATAGGGCTTGCCCTTATAAGAAGTCTAGAACTCAATATTAAATAACCCCAATTTTAGTTTCTTCCAAAGGTAGGGGAAGAATATGTGCATGTAGACTTTGGTTTAGTTATTTGCTTAATTTCATAATCAAAATGATAGAATATTCTTTTATCCTTCAGGTTGAATTAAATATTCCTTATGTTCTGTTTGATTATAAAATAAATACATTGATTTATTTTCTTAATTAAAATGATAAGTGAATATTCTTTTTATCATTTGGCTAAATTGATTATTTTTTATGCTACATTTGAATATAAAAATAAATATAGTTTCTCTTTTCAAATTGATAGTAAAACATTAGTTTGTCCTTCTAAATGGTTTAATGTTAATCTATGCAAATTTGACTAAATAAACGCTTTTAAAGCAAGTCATGCAGAAAATAAACATAAATTTTTTCCTTATCACCTAATGTGTTGCTTCCCACTTTTTTTTGGAATTTATTTATTTATTTTTTATTGAAATAAAAAGGGGTACAAATGAGTACAAATTGGAAAATAATCAATGATGCCTCCCTAACAGAAAAAATAAAAAGGGGAGAAGAGAAGGCTATCTAAGAAAACTAAAAGGAAAAAACCAAAATACAAAAGTGCAATGAAAAGCCCCTAAATTGACAAAGAGAGATCCACCATGCTATTTTAGAGAACACCAAGAAAACAAATAAAAGACTACTCCATAAAGAGCCTAGAGAGGTTTCATTTGGTTATGGTAACCAGTATTGTTACGTCCTAAAGTATTCACGACTGTAGAGAAATATATAGTTTAACATCTTAGCATTGTATGAAGATCCAACATATAAGAAGATAAGAGAGAGAGGGTGTAGTGTTCATAAGAGATACCAGAGTTTTCACATGGAAACTACTGAAAAGGGGGAAAAACCACAGAGCCTAGCCCAGTTTGAATGAATCCACTAGTATTTACAATCGATTACAAATGAGGCCCTTCTTCTTAGGGAGAAGGCCTTGGCTTGACATCACAAATGTACGTCATATATAGTGCATTACATGGTGGGAGTTATAATAATCAACATAGACATGTTTGTTTGGTTGGAAAGGCCATAATCGGCACATGACAGGTGTCCGAAAGACTGTAGTTGGCAGAAGAACACGGTTAGAAAGATCGTTGTCTGGTGATGGAGGTTGGAAGGACCATAATTGGCAGGAGACTGTGGTCTGAAAAATTGTAGCATGCAGGAGACCGGGGTCAGAAAGACTGTTGTCTGGTGATGGAGGTCAGAAGGACCATAGTCGGCAGGAGGTAGGGGTCCGAAAGACCGCTGTAGAAGGGCGGTACTCTGGGAGAACTCTTGGCATCAAGTGGTGGCCCGACAGAAGTCCGAGTTTTAGGTTGTGGTCAAGTAGAATTTTGGGCCTTAGGTAGCGGTTCGATAGAAGTCCGGGACTCAGGTGATGGTCCGGTAGAACTCCATGCATCATATGGTGTCCTGGTAGAGTATAAGAACTCAAGTGGTGGTCCCACAAAAGTATGGGCCTCAAGTGGTGGTCCAGCAGAATTTCGGGCGTCAGTTGGTGGTTCGGAAGAAGTCAGGACCTCAAGTAGTTGTCTTACATAAGTCTAGGACTCAAGCGATGGCTTGGTGGAGCACAAAGCCTCAAGTGGTGGTCTTGTAGAAGTTCGGGCATCAGGTTGTGGGCTGGTGGAGTATAGGGCCTCAAGTGGTGGTCCAGCGGAGAACCAATGTTTGACGATGATTCGACGGAGGTGAGGGCTTCAAGTGGTGGTCCGGCGGAGCAACGACATCAGGCAGTGGTCTGGTTGAGGTGAAGGCTTCAAGTGGTGGTCTGGCGGAGCAATGACGTCAGGCGGTGGTCCAACAGAGGTGAGGGCTTCAAGCTGTGGTCCGGTGGAGCAACGATGTCAGGCATTGGTCCGACGAATGTGAGGGCTTCAAGCGGTGTTCCGGCGGAGCAACGATGTTAGGTGGTGGTCCGGTGGAGGTGAGGGCCTCAAGTGGTGGTCCAGCAGAGAAACGATGTTCGATGGTGGTTCGGTGGAAGTCCGGCAGTGGTCGATGAGGATCGAGGAGGCAATAGTGATCTCTGATCTCTCTCTTGCTTTCTTGTTTGGAGCTCCCCTTTTTAAGAGAAAGGAGGTGTCTATTTATAGATTTATGGAGTTGCATGGGCCGTAAATAGGTGAGAGATCAAGGGTAAATGGGAAGTAGTTGGATGGACGGCCGATATTGAATACATTGATCATGGACCATTCATCGGACATTTGAAGGTCTTCATGATGTAAGAATTCACTGATTTCGGGTTCATGGATTCTTCTCGTCGAGCCGCTCAATTCGACTATAAGCACGTAATGTTTGGAAACCGTTTGGTAATTCAAATTGTGGTTTGAACCTTCCAATAGCGCTTCAGGTTCTTGATTTTGACCCATTTGGACTCAGAGTGAGTCGATTTTGGTGCCGTTGGGTTCGTATTTCCAATATTCTCAGTTTGAGTATAAGTTTGCTAAAATCGGAATTAGGATGGTCCAAATTTTAATTTTGGAAGTTTCCAACTTGATTTTGCCTCGAGATTCGTGCCGATCAAGATAATTTTTGGAGGATGTATCAAGTATAATAAACCAATGAAGACCTTAACAATGGTCATTTTATGGGACCCAATCCCCACTCAAGATCTCATCAGTTGTTTTTTTCCTCTTTCATAGGGCAATGGTGATAGGCCACAGCTGTTGTAGTTCTTTCTATAAGTGATTATGAAACACTATAGGTCTTTGCTCCGAGAGATTCAAGTTGTTGTTGGATATATCCCGATGTTGAGATAGCAGTGAGGACAATAGGCTCTAAGATGAAAATAGCTTACATTGGAATGGGGCGCCTCATTTCATGGCCTCTAAAAGGTGTGGTAGGAATATGGGATTTTTGCTTAGGCTTTAAGATGGAATTTTTGCTTAGGCTTTTGCCTTCTAGAGATGATGTTCCATGTCTCCAATTAGTTTGCAAAAGAGGAGGAAGTTGGGAAGATGGAGAATCGGACTATTGAGTATGCACATGAATAGCTAGATTTTGTGTTTCCATAATTGTAGATTTAAGAGTGCAAACAACATGGATATCAAGATGCAGCTTAGCTTTGCGAGGGAAAGACTCCACTTTGTGGCCAATAATTCTATAGATGAGAAATATAGATGAGAATTTCCCTCATACTCAAGTCTTTAAAAATACTTCCATTTAGGCCCTTAATAAAAGAATCCCACGGAGAGTTTATGTGTCAAATCAATATGGACACAGAATCTTACATAAGAACTTTGACCTAAGTGGATGATTGCTCATCCATCCAAAGAAGCTCTACAATCATAACAACTATATGGGCATAATTGGAATCATCTCAATACATCAGAGGAAGCTGTGGAAATCGAACCCAAATAGGTGAAGAGAACCCCATCATATCCTCTAGAGAAAATGAACCTGACCACAAGTCTAGGCCTATAATGCTTCTAGCCACAATCCAAAGCCAGCCCCTAAGGATGATATCACAAGCATCATGGCTTTAAAAAATACAAATAAAGTAATTTGGAGTGATGATGATCAATTAAAACTCCCCAACATATGACTATCACCTTAATAGTTCACCATGGAGCCAACCAAAGGATATCTGCTATCCTAGAAGTTTTACAACTAGAGAACATTCCTATTTAGAAATATTTTCTTGAACTTTATCAATGTTAAGGCTCATTGAAATTCTATCCTCATCAAGCACCTCATATTTAAGAATCTTGTCTAAAGGAGTATAAGAGGGCTTTCCTCAAGAAAAATGGACTGGGCTTCGGTCGCCAAACATTTTAGAGTACTTTGGGGAATTCTATTTGTTGGATTGGAGCAAAAAATGTGCACCAACTACCCTCAAGTTAAATGAAGTAGCCATAGAAGCATTAACACAAATAGCTAATGTGCATTTTCCCATAACAAGAGGCTCTTGTGCTAGAACATTGAGGGAGTTAACATACCTATAGAAAATGAAGCTTCCATCCAAATCATTCAAACAATCCAAACTAGAAACTTCATTATATTTTGACACTGGAAGATATTTTATGACATCTGCACACGAGATGTTTGATTCTGGAAGACAAACTTGTAGTTGCGGGATTCAATCCGATGTGAGATCACAAACAGAGCTTTACAGTGACTAACAAATGCACGAATTATCTTGATCGGACCCTATTACATATACACAAATCTAGTTGTGTAGATCCGAAGAAAGCTGCTCGTGGCATTCCGACATAATCGCACGGACAGAAATGTACAGAGACTAACAAAAGCATGAAATGCCCCAAATGCAAAAATGCATGAACGCATGAAATTGATACCTGTTTTAAAAAATATCATGGCCCTTTGAATGTTTCATTGCTTCATTTTAATTGTGATTAAAAAATTTTTTAAATGGGTGAAGCAATTTCCTTATGATAAGTAATTTAACTCAATGATAAGAAATGTTTTTTTTTACCATATTAAATATCGATTTAGCATATCCCACATAATCATATATGATAATGTGATAGTATTTAAGTTTACCAAAATTAATAATTTGTTAAGGCACCATAGTATTAATTGGAGATACTTAACCGTCTACTACATACAAACTAATATAATAGTTGAGTACTTCAACAAAATATTGGTGCAAATCATTAAAAAAACTAATGACAATTACTAGATGCATGAGAGTTTTGTTGAAGCTTTATGGGCCTACCAGACCATTAATAGGACATTGACCCAGTCTACTCATTTTACCTTAGTCTAACCTTTTTTTCCTACTAAATTTATCTAGTAATGTTGCTTGCTTATATTTACCTGTCGTCTTCTTAAATAAACATGTTTTATTATATCTACTTGTTGACTATTTATTTTTTTCTAATCAATTCATTGCCGAATAAACCAATTTCTTGCTAAACCCCAGTTTGTTAACTCCTTTACATGGTTAATTATTCATTTGATCATATCAATAAATGTCAGAACTCCTTAAAATCATTATGACTTCAACAGATAAATTATCTTAGATCTTGTTGATTATCATGGTCAACACCAATATGTATAGTGAACTTAATAAAGTTCATCATACCAATTGGGAGTTTATTTGTTAACCTCATTCTTGAATGAGGTATAATCCCTTTCTCTTATCATCCTTAGTTCTTAGGTATTCATACCTTAATGTAAACCTACCCCATAAGAACCATAGGAAAAACTCAAGGAATTTGATTTTACTAAAACTAGGTGGCTCAAAATTTTCCTAAACCATTTCCTATAATTATTAAGGAGTCTCCAAGGCCATTATAATCTTAAGTCCAAGGCTAAACCTAGGTAAAACATAACCCTCACCTATTTATAATATATGCCACTAAAGATGACATTTAAATAAAATATAAACATAAACCCATAGAAGTGATCCAAAATAACCAAAACACATATCCTCGTGTGTTGTGACCCATTTAAGCATATGACCAACTCTTGGTTAACAATATTTGATCGTGAATTATTTAAACCCCTAAATGTGCTTAAATGACCTGTCTTAGATTTGACCAAACCCTAGGGCCAACAGTTGTAATCCAAGGCATGTAAGCATTTCCACAAACATGTCCAAATCCATTGTACACCATGGAGCCAACCAAAGGATATCCGCTATCCTAGAAGTTTTACAACTAGAGAACATTCCTATTTAGAAATATTTTCTTGAACTTTATCAAAGTTAAGGCTCATTGAAATTCTATCCTCATCAAGCACCTCTTATTTAAGAATCTTGTCTAAAGGAGTATAAGAGGGCTTTCCCCAAGAAAAATGGATTGGGCTTCGGTGGCCAAACATTTTAGACTACTTTGGGGAATTCTGTTTGTTGGATTGGAGCAAAAAATGTGCACCAACTACCCTCAAGTTAAATGAAGTAGCCATATAAGCATTAACACAAATAGCTAATTTGCATTTTCCCATAACAAGAGGCTCTTGTGCTGTAGCATTGAGGGAGTTAACATACATATAGAAAATGAAACTTCCATCCAAATCATTCAAACAATCCAAACTAGAAACTTCATTATATTTTGACACTGGAAGATATTTTATGGCATCTACACACGAGATGTTTGATTCTGGAAGACAAACCTGCAGTTGCAGGATTCAATCCGATCACAAACAGAGCTTTCCAGTGACTAACAAATGCATGAATTATCTCGATCAGACCCTATTGCATATACACAAATCTAGTTGTGTCGATCCAAAGAAAGCTGCTCGTCGAATTCCGACATAATCTCGCGGACATAAATGTTCAGAGACTAACAAAAGCATGAAATGCCCCGAATGCAAAAATGCATGAATGCATGAAATTGCTACCCGTTTAAAAAAATAACATGGCCCTTTGAATGTTTCATCGCTTCATTTTAATTGTGATTAAATATTTTTTTCAATGGGTGAAGCAATTTCTTAATCACAAGTAATTTAACTCTATGATAAGAAATGTTTGTTTGTTTTTTACCATATTAAATATCAATTTAGCATATCCCACATAATATATAGCATTTAAGTTTACCAAAATTAATAATTTGTTAAGGCACCATAGTATTAATTGGAGATACTTAACTGTCTACTACATACAAACTAACATAATAGTTGAGTCCTTAAGCAAAATATTGGTGCAAATCATTAGAAAAAACTAGATAATGACAATTACTAGATGCATGAGAGTTTTGTTGAAGCCTTATGGGCCTACCAGATCATTAATAGGACATTGACCTAATCCACTCATTTTGCCTTAGTCTAACCTTTTTTTCCTACTATATTTTCTTATTTCCTGTTTCCATCTTACATTTACTATTTATCTTCATAAATTCGACTACTTTGATGATGCCTTTTGGTATTTACTTGCTAAATTTACCTATTATTTGCTCATTCTTTAGGATTCAATGTAAGCCCTATTTTGTATGCCTCTTTCTTTATAACCCTCATTGGCTATTATAAAATAACACCTTTTTAATTATACTCCTAGTCTAACTTTTTTTCCAGCTAAATTTATCTAGTAATGTTGTTTTCTTTTATTTACCTATCGTCTTCTTAAATAAACCTGCTTTATTATATCTACTTGTTGACTCTTTAATTTTTTCTGCTCAATTCATTATCTAATAAACCCATTTCTTGCTAAACCCTAATTTGTTAAATCCTTTACATGGTTAATTCTTCATTTGATCATATTAATAAATGTCAGAACTCCTTAAAACCATTATGACTTCAAAAAATAAATTATCTTAGATCTTGTTGATTATCATGGTCAACACCAATATGTATAGTGAACTTAACAGAGTTCATCATACTAATTGGGAGTTTATTTGTTAACCTCATTCTTGAATGATGTATAATCCCTTTCTCTTATCATCCTTAGTTCTTAGGTATTCATAGCTTAATGTAAACCTACCCCATAAGAACCATAGGAAAAAACTCAAGGAATTTGATTTTACTAAAACTAGGTGGCTCAAAAATTTCCTAAACTATTTCCCATAATTGTTAAGGAGTCTCCAAGGCCATTATAATCTTAAGTCCAAGGATAAACCTAGGTAAAACATAACCCCCACCTATTTATAATATATGCCACTAAAGATGACATTTAAAGAAAATATAAACATAAACCCATAGTAATGATCCAAAATAACCAAAACACATCTCCTCATGTGTTGAACCATTTAGGCATATGACCAACTCTTGGTTCACAATATTTGATCGTGAATCCTTTAAAACCCTAAATGTGCTTAAATGACCTTTCTTAGATTTGATCAAACCCTAGGCCCAACAATTGTAATCCAAGGCCTATAAACATTTCCACAAACATGTCGAAATCCATTGGATTCTATAGTGGACTTTGACATAATTAACCAACTCAACCATGTATGCTCCACTTGACTTACACATCATTTTCAATTTCAAAACTTGTTCCAAATCTTGGCATAGTATTTTAAACCATCTAAACACTTTATTGAACACACCCAAGCCCATTAGAACCCTTAGATTACCATGATTCATCATGGTTGACAAAGTCAAACATGATTGACTTATGTTTCACATACACCCTTCCTATGCATTCAAACAACAAATTTAATAAAACCATGGATCCAATCATATTCTAAAGTACATATACAAAATAACTTCCCCTCTCCAGCCATAGATTTGGTATGTCATGGGTCACCTAATCAAGCAGACTCATGTTTATCTGAATGGGTCAAAACCTAATTTATATAGTTAAAATATTAATTTAGCCTACCATTGTGACCCAATATCTACCTTAAACCTCCTTAAACCTAACCTAACCTAGGTGATGCCTTTGCTAGCCATGGATTATCCAAATATTCTAGTGATTATTATCCCTTCGATAGCCTCCCAGTGTGAATTCAAGGGAGCTCCTATAAGAGAATTTTGGTATGAAACCACCATCCAATCAAGTTCTTTATACCAATCAATATCTATGAAGGAAATGTTCACTATGTCTAACCAAAGTTATTTCAATTCAAAAACAAATTAATTAGCCATTACATTGAGGTAATTTCCAAAACCAAACTTATCCAATTAGGGATCTAGGACATAAAGACAACCTTCAATCTATAGTGATCAAATGTTAGATTCATTGTTATTTTATCTAGATCCTACTAGAGAAATTAGAAGGGATTTTATTAGATAGACTTTATTGACTGAGAGACAATACATTAACCTCTAAAAAAAATTATGCTATAGTACAAAAAAAAAGGATCATTTACAACATTTAATTTCATGGGATGGACCTAATCATGTTGTATCAACTATTACACATCAATCGATGGTGATGAGGCCTTAAACTTTAAACTTTTGTTCTTAGATTGAATTGCTGAGAAAATTATTTCATTCCCATAGTATCTAGTACGTAGTATTCTAACTCACAAATTAGGGACTACTTAATGGAAACGTTCTAACTAGTCAACAACAACATGTGTAATTATTTAGTTTATGAATTTTAATTCAAATTATATATACAAAACTTAAAAAAATTAATTAATTAATCAGTAAAATAAAGTTTGTGTATAATCCCTCTATGAATTCAGGAAAATAGTGACTCTTTATTAAAAATATTTCCAAGGCTTGATTTCTATTTTATTTCTTTGAATTGTGTCATGATAAAAAAAATCTCTAAGAATTTAATTAGGCACATTAATAACATAAAATATGTTTCAAATTAGATTTGGAGAATCATAGGGATGTGTATAACATTTCTATTTTTTCTCAAAGCTATTTGGAACTGCCACTACCCTCCATTGAATTTTTAAAGTTATAGGTTATATTTTGACCTAATATTTTGGAAAATTCACATTTTTAAATCCATAGGGAATAAGGTTGTGCAATTTTTGTGGTTTGTGTGAAATTGTTGTTTGGTTGAGGTTGAAAAAGGGATTTGAAAAATTAATTTTCTATGAGGAAATTTAATTTCTAGAAATTTCAATTTTGAAATCAAATACATCATTATGAACGATATATTGCCTCAAGAGGTGAAAATATCATTCCTTAATGAGTTCAGATAATAAACTGAAAGTTTCATTCTGATTATGATAGTTAAATTCAATGAAGAATTATATATTACCTCGAATGGTCAAAATGGCATTCTACCAAGTATCTAACTTTCATAGTCTAGATAGAATATCATTATTTTCATATTCAAAATCATGATGATAAGTAATATATCCCTCCGAGGGAAGAAGATTTCACCTATCATCAATTGTCCAAACATTACTATAATGATTGCCATTGATTATAATTTTCCAAAAGAAGATTAAAGAAATTTTTAAAAAATCAATTTTGAAAATATACCAGGGGTCTAAATCTCCTCCGAGCATAAGCTGTCATAGTTAATTACATCATAAGAAACCTAAGTTTCCTACAAAAACTCTTGATTAAAATAATAGTAAAAATTTTATTTAAGATATGTTGAGGAATGATATCAAAGGAAGTGAGGATGGAATTTCAACTAGCCTTAGATTGAAGTTGAACAATTAATTTTGGGGGTCAAAGGAAGAAGAGTAGGAGAAATTTTGGGATTATGAAATAATTCAAAAATACCCCAGTCTACCCTATATGTTGGGCTTTAATTTTTTTTTAAAGAGGAATTTAGTTTGAGTTGATTAATTTATTATAAATGTGGGATTATATTCCCAAAATGTGCGAGCTTACAATTTTGAATTTGCCAAAGACCCTAAGTTTAAATTGGGCACTAAATAGTAGTAGCACAAACCTAACTAATGCAGTGCAAAATTTTGACTTACCCTGTCCTAGATTGGGAGCCAGCTAACCACCTATGCAACTTAAAATTCATGAGTCTGGTCATTTATGAAAGAGTGGGTAAAGATGTTATTTAATTAAAGTTGAGGAATCATGGCTAACATCTAGAGAATAACCTAGTTGGCCCCTTAACATCTGTAGGGTGATTTTTTTTTTTTTTTTTTGAGAGAAATGCAATTAAAATTTTAGACACTTTTAAATTTATTTTTAATGCAATGTATGCTAATTGAATTAATAAATGCATGAAATTTATATGAAGCAGTTTTTAAAAAAATGCTTAAAATAATTTTATTTTAGAGATTGCACAACATCCCCTTGACAGAACTTACACCCTAATAAGTTAGGTGATTTGCCAGAACCCATAAGTGGGAAGGTTCTTAATAAAGAGGTAAATTATGATTAATTCAAAAAAAATTTAATTTTCTCTCTATCTCACTCCCCTGAGTGTGTGTATTCACACTCACCAAGTTTACTATCCACCAAATATATGACTAGACTAAAAAAAAGATAGAAATAAATAAAAATAAAAATACTAACTCTTCAAGACACTTTAACCCTATTATACCCAATCTTAAGCTCATCAATTTCACAATGTATGGCGGACCTGAAATGTTAGTGTACAAGAAAAAAATATGCAATAATAGCAGTAACAGGAGATAATATATTAGAGAATCTAATAAAATTTGTTATCATCAAAATTACAAGTCTTGGGTCTAGATTTGCAACACTATTTTTAAATCGATAATAGAATGTCATGTCTAACTTACGAGATGATATGTTGTTCTCTATTTGGTATTTGATTTTAGAAATAGAAATTTTGAATCACATGGTATTTATTTTCCCACAACCACCACCACCTGATCAAAAACTATTTAACTATATATTGTTTTGTTTTTATTTTCTATTTGTTTTTTTTTTATTTTTTGTATTATTTTTTTCTTTTGTGTGTTTATCTCTCCTTTTTTAGATGTGAAAATGGGGAGAAGTGTAGGGTGGTTGAATTATGTACTTGTTATTGCTATTTTAAAACAAAAAAAAAATATGTTTATAATTTGCACTCTATAATAGTCTTTATTTTTAGTCCCTTCAAAAATAAATAAATAATAAATAAAAATTATCATTTTCACCATAATAAAATACTGAAAGCATAGAGTAAGGGAAGAAATAGGTAATGGGATTAACCAATTAAATGCTAAAAAAAAAAAATCAACCAAAAATATTTACAGTCATAAAAAAGAGGGAAATTATTTGATCTCATCACCTTGGTGTACAGCTAAGGTAATTCACATCTTAGTCTTATGTGTTGGTCATTTTCATTATACTAACATTTTAGTCAAATTACACAAGGCAAAGTAATATTCAACATGATACAAAGAATAAATGAAGCTCAAAATTGCAAAAGAAAATATTGTCAAAGATTATTTGTGTGGGTGTGAGTGTCATATGCCATTTTTTAACTTAATTTATGTTATAACTGTAAAATGGTTAAACAACCAAGCACACACTCACAAAAGAGAATTAAAATAATAATAAATGAAAATTAATTAAAATCACTTGATTTTTTTGAGAATTCATACTATATGATTATACGATCACTTATGAAATTAATAATAAATTAAGTAATACTAATAAAATAGAAAAAATTAAAAAATAAAAATTTAAAGGCTAACTAATCATATTGTATCATATATATTGAACTGGAGGAATAGTTATTTCAAATAAAGTAGCTTGTCATTACGAATTTCATAAATAGGAAAATTTTAATTTGAGTAATCCTAATGTGTGAACTTGTTCGCATTGTACAAATATTTATAATATTTAACTATTTAGAATCCAAAATTTAGAAATCGAATTAGGATCAAATCAAGATGAATATTCATTCAGTATGTTAAATATCTTGTAGTGTGAATAAATAGAGAGCATGTCTGTATGATTCCCTTTTGGACAGGACCATCCATTGATCCCTTAAAGTGGTTATACTTTCTTTGCAAAGTGGTTTTTTAATTTAAAAATAAGAAAACTACTTTTAAGTGCAATAATTAAAAAAATATCATTTTGACTCTTGCTCTTGAAGTTATTTTTTTTTAAATAAAATATATTTGCTGATTATCAAAATGTTTTTTCAAGACTTCTGTTGTAATTGTTGTTAGCGGTTAAAACTTTTTGAAATAAATAATTCAGCAACACCCCCTCCTATTTTTGTTAATAATAACTTACAACCCTTAAGTTTTTCATGTTTTTTTGTGTTTATACCCCTTATCACACAACCCTTGACTTAGCGCTTTTTTTTTTACATGGTTATTTTAAACTTTACCAATATACCTAAAATATTGGAGCTCTTTTTG
Source organism: Dendrobium catenatum (assembly GCF_001605985.2). Classification (NCBI taxonomy): domain Eukaryota; kingdom Viridiplantae; phylum Streptophyta; class Magnoliopsida; order Asparagales; family Orchidaceae; genus Dendrobium; species Dendrobium catenatum. The sequence goes on from NW_021497123.1 coordinate 153,638, forward strand.
TGTCTAAAACTCTTATATCCTTTGTGTTTCCTAAATATTTTGAGTTTGATAGTTGATGTCCTCAACTATCTCCCTTATATTAATATTTTTGCATATGCATAAGTTGGGTTAGCATAGATTGGCTAAGTAAGTCTACCCTTAGCTTTAAGATTGGCCAATGGCTCTTACAAAAAATATTTCATTAGTAGCAATGTTTCCTTAAAAATGTTCTTTGTATGCTCATTTGCGCAGGTATAGAATTGAGCTTGCTAGCACTAAGATCCCTTAATTATTTTACAATTTTAACATTGCCAATCAAAATGCATTCATATCATGTCCCTTAGAATCGAGCACCTAGCTTGGCAATAATAATTTAATTGATACGGCAAGATGGATATTTAGCATGCAAGAGAATTCCATATACATCCAATTAAGTTTAACTAAATTGGTCTAAATATCACACGAAAAAAAGAAACACAGCAACTCCATGAAAATAGATAATGCACGCGTACAAAAAGATATAGCATTGTCAGATTCAAGTAACATTATATTGTTCCGAAGCTGCTCGCAAGCCCTGCTGTAAATTGGCAAGATAATAAATTACCGAATCTAATCTTAAAGGGTTCCACAAATTAAACAGGCAGCTAAATCCAGCCTCACTTCATAGATGGCAACAAACGCCAAGAAAAATAGGAAATAATAAGATAATGCAATTTTTTTTTCTACCTAAAGATTTTGTTACAAAGCCAGATTAAGCAGTGTTCTTAGTTTCTGCATATAGGTGGCAACAATAATAACCAAAGGTGTAAACATCTTCTGTTTCCACCAAGACGGCAAGTTACAATAGATAACCAAATCCACTTAACCACGCATTAAGTCAATATCAACGTGAGCATTTCTGGCGCTTGCCCATCCTCCCATTATTGAGGCAGGGTGACTCTGACTTGGCAGATTACTTGATGGTGTGCTCTGCTTATCTCCCTCGACTTGCTCGGCAGCCTCTGCAGCTTCTTTATTCAGTTTAGTTTTGCTCTTTGACTTGCCCCCACCATACATAAAGCTACCTACTATAACCTGCACAAAATTATGCATCGAAATACAGAAAATATTATTACGTGCGGATCCGGCTTCGTCCGGAGACCAATAAAAATGTGCAACATCGCCCCAAAAAATGTACCGAGCGTGGAACCGGACGGTTCTCCCGTCCGGTATCCACATAGAAAAATCGCTCCGAAAAACATGGGAAATAAGTCTAAGCGTATTTGACCGAGAATCTCAGAAGTCAGGGTTTTGGTAACTTTAATCCTTGACATGATGCCTACTTCAAAATAAATTCTAATTTGCATTGAAAATGGGCAGTTAGATTGAAGACATTGCTAAGTAATGTGAGAAGTAAAATAGAGGTAGATAAAGATTATAACCTGGACAGGGCTTGCAGCTATAAGCAGGCCACCAACACCACCCCCGATGACTCTTCCATCAGGACTTGAAAGAGAGACACTTAAGCCACCACTACGGCCCCGAGATCCACCTTCATCAGTCATCAAGTATGAACCAGACAAACAAAGAATCTCAAATCGGCCCTGGATTTTAATAACATGTTATTGCAGTTGCACGGCTCGATGTTCTGATTACATTAAATATTACTACTAATGTGAAGCACATATTTTTATCTCTCTGGAGATTAAAAAAAATCATGATCAATCTCGTAAAAAAGAGAGAAAAAGCATCCATGAAATTAACATTGACAAGTCAAATATATAAGTGAGCTGAAACGAACAACAGCTTCACAAGGTAATGTTCAAGCAGATCAAATTACTTAACATTAGCTTCAAAAGCATCATTTAGTAGTAAGAAAATACAACACTTAAGCCTAATAAAATACACTAATTTTACAGGATCATAATTTTGGCAAAAAAAAAAAATCATATTTTTATACAAGCTAGTAAAGTTCTTTGAAAATATGTCAGCACATAATCACAAAAAAATAGATAATTCCAAAATATTTAAAAAAAAAAAAAACAGCACTGGTGCCCTACGTTTAATTGGGGCTTATTCAGCTATGAGGATATACATCTTCAGGGAACAACAATCTTCTCAAAACATTTCTTCGCTCATTCCCACATAAGAAATTCAAGTTTTTTTTTTAAGCTTCACACTCAACCAATGATAGACAAATCCTACTCGCAAGAAAAATACCGATTTTCCTCAGCACAACCATAACAAAAAATAATTACCTAGAGGGTTGTGCATACAGCAATAACTCAAAAAAGTTGTGTATTGTACAAACGAAGGCAAAGCAAATGACCTCTCTTTCATGTCTAAGCATTCAAGACTGGTCATAAGCATTATGATGATCAATGGATTGACATAAAAAAACAACAACAAGCTTTTATCCCACGACGTGGGGTCGGCTAGATGAATCCTTCCTCTCCATTGTCCTATTAAGAGTCAAATTCTCATTTAAATGTAACAAAGAAAGATAATTTCTAATATTTTCTAGCTAAATCTTGTTAGGTAAACCTCTACCTTTTTTAACATAAACCAAATCTAATACATCTATTCTCCAAATCGAGAAAAAATATTATGTGCGGAGACATGATGGAGAGAACTGTCCGAATTTGCTACGCTTTTACAAATATTCAACAAAAGGGTAAAAAATATGCAAAATGATTAATGCACTTTTGATGCCCTTTTACTACGTATTTACAAAAACGCATCAAAAGGGCAGCAAATTTTCAATTAGTAGGATATTTGTTGTGCTTTAGCTGCCGTTTTGCTGCGCTTTTGCAAATACTCAACAAATATGCAATTATGAATGCATATTTGTTGCCCTTTTGCTGAGTTCTGCAAAATCGCAGAAAAAGGGCAGCTAAAGCGTAGCTAATCCGGACAATTCTTGCAATCTGGTCTCCGCACAGAATAATTTCTCCCAAATCAAATCATTGAAAGGACACTGTTTTATGCGACCATACCATCTAAGGCGACTCTCTATAATCTTATCTTCCACTGGAGCTACTCCAACCTTTTCAAGTATCCTATCTCTAAGAGTAAAGCCACACATCCACCTGAGCATCCTCATCTCTGCAACACTTAACTTAATATTATACTTCTTTTTTAATGGCAAACATTCTGCACAATAAAGCATTGCAGTTCTCACCACCATCTTATAGAATTTTCCCTTAAGTTTGAGAGGGACTTTTCTATCACACAAAAAAAACCAGATGTATCCCTTCATTTTAACCATCCAACTTGAATTCTACTAATAATATCCCCATCCATTTCACCATCACTCTAAAAAATAGATCCAAGATACCTAAAATGTGTACTCTTATTAATGACTAGATCGCCCAAAGTCACAATCCCCCCACTAGATCTATTACTACTAAAAAATTACAATCCATATATTCTATTTTAGATCTACTCAAATGAAAAGCTTTAGACTAAGGTTGACCTCCATAATTCAAGTTTACCTTCAACTCTCTCTCTAGTCTTATCAATAAGAAGAATATCATCAGCTTTAAAAAAATAATAAAAAGAAAAATAAAAAAATATCATCAACAAAAAGCATACACCAGGGTACAACCTCTTGCAAATGCCTAGTGAGAACATCCATGAGTAAAGCAAAAAGATATGGGCTTAAGGCTGATTCTTGATGTCATCTAATTGAAATAGGAAAATACTTAATCAAACCACCTTATGTTTGAACACAAGTAAACAACTCCTACAGACATATCTTTAATGACTTGAATATAAATATTATTAACCCCTTTCTTTTAGAAAACTCTCCATAATATTTCGCTTCGAACTTTATCATATTCTTTTCCTAAATAAATAAACATTATATGTAGATCTTCCTTATACTTTCTATAATTCTTCATCAAACCTCCCAACAGATGTGTAGCTTCCATAGTACAGCTACAGCATTCATCCAAATTAATTTTGAGAAATATTTGTATCACGTCGTAACCTATGCTCCATAGCTCTCTCACATAGTTTTAAAGTATGACACATTAACTTAATTTCTTTATAATTCACACAATCTTGTGCATGACCTTTATTCTTAAAAAACAGGAATCAATACACTCATTATCTATTCATCAAGCATCTTTTTAGTCTTCAAAATAACATTATAAAGTTTATTAAGCCAAGAAATTCCTTCATCCCCTAAGTATTTCCACACCTCTATTGGAATATCATCAAGTCCAACAATTTTTCACATCTCATTTTCATTAAAGCCTCTCTAATTTTGATTTTACTAATATACCGATAAAAATAGAACTCTTCATTTCTATTTAAGTTGCTAAGGTCAATAAAGTCAATTGTATTTTCGCAATCTTCATTGAAAAGTTTAGAAAATATCTCATCCACCTTTGTTGAATATCCTGTTCTAATAAAAGAACATTTTTATTTTCATCCTTAATGTATTTCACTTAAACTAAATCTTAATTACTCATATCTCTTTATTTGACTATAATACTTAATCTATTATATAAATCAGTAAGGTAAAATCTTTGCATCACATATTATTTTCTTAGACTCCTTATGGGCCTCTTTATGTCTTTTCCAATTATCAAAGTTTTTACATCTACACTAACTTTATAACAAAGTTACTTATTTTTTATCTTTTTTTACACATTTTGATTCTACCGCCAACTAGTTTTACTAATAGGAGGTTTCCTTTAAAAGAATAAATAAATAAATAAAATAATTTCATCTAGGTTGAACGGAATATCAAGCCAAAAGATGAAAGAATCATATAACTTTTAACATAAAATCATCTGCAGAAAAAGATAAAAGTAAAATTGTGGTAACTTTTTGGGACGGGTACAGCCAACCAAACATAACAAAGAAATACTAGGTGAACTGCCTAAACCATATTGATATAAAAAATAACTAGATCTGCCGAATCAAGTTAGCAACAAACTATTACAGTTGAGGTCCTATTTGATCCAGATGCATGATCTTTTAGGAAAAATGCAAACAAAATCCCTTACTGATTTATCTCATTAAACATTATGTTATCAAAGTTTTTAACCCCATGAAATAAGCCGGTGATTTCATCTGTCAACAAGTCCGGTGAAAAGGAGAGAATTGTAAAAGACATTCACAGTTGCCTTCATAGCACAAGCACATTTGTATCTATATACAACCAAGAGTAGAAAATAACAAAGGAAAATATCAATAAAGAAAAAGGTTCTCAATAATGAAAAAACATAACAATAACAATATTAACAAACAAAGGATTCCTATTACTAACAATTAACATTTGATTATTTAGATACGATAACACTTTCTAAATACTAAAAGTGATGCAAAAAATATCAATTTGAGTGAAATTTATAGCGAATAAAAATAAATGATTAAAGGTTACGAGTGTGCAAGAGAAGCACGACCAACATGTAAAAGACGAAGTAATGTGAATCAGAAGCTAGGAGTCAACAATAAGATTGGTGTTAGAGAAGGCGTGGATAAAATCCTCAAACAAATGAATGAATATATCAATGGATAAGTGAGCTTTGGCAAAAAAAATATTATTAGAGAATGTAAACATAATTTATATAAGGGAACAGGAAACCAACATAATGTTGACAAAACATAGTCAAAAGATAAGTGCAAGAGTGGGCTAATGGAGATTTAAGGTTTGAGTGCAACATCAGCAAGAGGGTGTTTAAAGACGAGAAGATTTTAAGCCATGGCTTTGCCAAATTATAAGGGCGAGACTAGAAAAGAATTACATATTTTCTCATCTTCATAATACAATGCATACATATATCTACATACATGCAAGAGAAGAGAACAATAAAAAAAACAATTCTCAATAACAAAGAATTATAATAATTATAAATAGTTACTAGAAATAATCAGTACATGTGATAATCTAAATACAAGAATAAGGTCAAAATTAGTAATTTGTTTCCTTCTTGTTGTAGCCATGCAACACTAAGATATTTTCCAAATGAAATCCACTTGAAATTTCCTACTCAATCGCCTCTCCATGGTATTAAAACTCCCATGAAACTCCACCATCCCATCAAGTCCAATACCCGTGCAAGTTCTAAATCTATCACTCTCATCACATCTCTCCTTGGGCACCTCAGTTCTCGCCTTCACATCATGGCGCACTACATGAAAATTTCAAATTTTATGTATTTGACATAGAACAACAAATGCTCTAGTCCAACCATGTGCACATCCTAAATACAATGATGTCTAGCCAAGCGAGCTAGAAGGTTGTAGAAGAGATTGAGATCACTTGAGGTAGAGTGCCACCACTTCTATCTAAAAATCTTCGAGGATTTGTAGAAATTTGCAACGTGTTGATGATAAGGATTAACAAGGTGAAATGGTAGGTGTTGATGATAAGGATTAACAAGGTGAAATGGTAGGTTGATGGAGTCGGTGAGCATATATAAATGTTCAAGAGCACTATTAGGATATGAAATATGAACACTTATACATGACATGCCCTCAACACAATAAATCCATAGAGACAACATAATAAAAAATAGTATGACGCAATATGTGATGGATAAAGTATATATAAATTATTAAAATAAAATGCCTAATAAAAAATCTATCATTAAAATCTTCTATAAAAAAAATAATAAACTATGACATATAATATAAAATGTATAACATAAGAATCTTATGGATCAACCAAGAAAAATAAATGCTGGTTTACTTGCAATTGAATTTCAATTTAATATCAAGTGCAGATAATCCCTAAAGCACACCAACATTAATTTAATCGTTAGACAAGGCTTTGGTAATGCACTGTCTATAAAATACCAAAAACATAAAAAATAATAATAATTTTGTATTAAAATAACCAGACAAAAAGGAGCATATTAATATTAATCATTAGACATAGATTTAATATTGTATTGTCTATATAAAATACTAAAATACCTAAAAAAAGATAAATTTTCAAAATAATCACACAAAATATTGTAATTTATCACAAATTAGACCCAATAAACTCATACTATAACACCTATTGATAGCCCAACCTAATTAAAAAAATTATTGAACAGAGAACGACTCAAGCATTCAGGAAAATTCACTCGTGAGCTCCTCAAAAACTGACATCTTCAACTTTCCCACCATAGGATCGTCACCGCCCCAATAATTTCTTCCTCCAGTGTAGCAGGTGTTGTAATTCATCTATGTTTTCCTCTCTCTCAAATCAACTCTCCTATTTTCACTATCTCAATTTCTTCGTCTGCCATACCTTCACCCATTTCCCTCCTATGAATCCTCTTCTTCCCACAAAATTTCCACATCCCAATCCTCCATCACCATCCATATATTAGGGTTTTCCCCACTTCCATGTCCGCTCAATTGTGCCTTGCCTCCAATGATGCTGCGGACATCCTATTCATTATCCCTTCCAAATTGTTCAAATTCACCCCCTTAATTCAAATTTCAAATTTTAAACTTTCCCATCAAGCCTCTCCTCCAAGACATCAACCTTCTTAGCCGCCATAAGTCCCAAAAAAGGTGCTTTGAGTCTGATACCAATTTGATGGGAATCTGATCTCCACACAGCTAATAATAATAATAATAATAATAAAGAGAAAATGCAACATAAATCAATGATAAAGAATGAGATTATGGGCAAATTTTATCGATATCAGCACAATAAGCTAAGATACAAGTTGATCTACTATTTGAGAGATAGACCGACTCTCCACAAACCCTAGGCACCGCTAGGAACAACTCCAAAGAAATTACTCCAAAACATAAAATCACATAATAAAAATAAAACAACTTAATTAATCCTAAATAAATCTTTCTAATTCTCTCCTAAATCTTAATTCAAATCAATTCTCTTTTCCTAAATAAACCTTAATTCTCTCCCAAATCTAAATTCAAATTTGCCCTCTTTGCATAAATAAACCTTCATAATTCTCTCCCAATTATGAATTTCCAAGGGTAAGTAATTAAATCTAAGATTAATCCCCTTTGAGCCCCACTGTCTCCTTGCCTACCATCCACACAAGTGGGGCCTACAGGGCTCTTCCGCACACCAACTAGACCACCTCACCTTCCTTGGGTATGGTTGATTGGCTGGACCGGCTCAGCCGGTCCATCACATTCATGGTGGTTATGAGTTTGGAGCAACTAATAAAGGTAGTAGAACTATGTTCGATTTTTCTCTAGCTTATGATTTTGTAATTGCTAACACCTTATTTAAGAAAAAAGAGGAGCATCTCATCATTTTAAAAGTGGATATAATAAAACTCAAATTGATTATATTTTTATAAGAAAAATAGATCATTTAGATTGCAAATATTATAAAGTTATCTCGAGTGAAAGTTTATGTACCCATGATCGCTTATTAGTTTTGGACTTTAAGATGCAGGGACAAAATATGAAAAATAAAGAAAAATATTATCCTACGATTAGATGAGAGTACTTAAATAATACAAACAAAAATATTTTTGAGAATAAAATTCAAGATCTTAAAATTATATCTGCATATGAGGAAGCTAATTTTATGTGGGAAAAATTAGCTAATGATATTAAGAATGTTGCAAAATATATGCTTAGATAATCAAAAGGAAAAGCTCATAATAGCAAAAATAATTGGTGATGAAATAAAAATGTAAAAGAAAAAATAAAAAATAAGAAACTTTATTATAAAAATTGATTTAAATGAAAAAAACTCAAAAAATGGAAAATATATAAATGGCTAATAAGGAGTCTACAAAAGCGATATATGATTCAAAGAATTTAGCTTTATAGATTTATATAATAGATTAGATATTAAGGATGATGAAAGATATATGTATAAGTTAGACAAGTAAAGAGATAAGAGAAGGATTTAGTTCAATGAAGTACATTTAGGATGAAGAACAAAAAGTGTTTTTATTACAAGAGGATATTCAATAAAAGTGATTAGATATTTTGATAAGTTCTTCAATGAAGATTGTGAGAATACAATTAAATTTAATGACCTTAAAACCCTAAATGAAAATAGAAATTTTAATTTTTATAGGTGCAATAGTGAATCCATAGTTAGAGAAACTTTAAAGAAAGGCTTAGGAGATGAATTTTTTGGCTAACAAAACTTTTCAATAATATTTGAAGACTAAAAAGATGCCATATGAGTGAAAAAGGAGTGTGTTGATTCCTATTTTTAAGAATAAAGGTGATGCACAATAGTATGCGAATTATAGCGGAATTAAGTCAATGTGTCATACTTTAAAACTGAGAGAGATATTGAGCATAGGTAATTACATGAAACTAATGTTTCTCAAAATCAATTTGGATTCATGCCTGGTAGATCTACTATGAAAGCATGATGGAGAAGTATAAAGATAATAAGAATGATCTACATATGAAATTTATTCATTTAGAGATACCTATAATGCTTTATGGTGCAGAATGTTAGCCATTAAAAGAGAAGCATATGATTAAGTTAAGTGTTACAGAGATGAGGATGCCCAAGTGAATGAGTGGCTTTACTCTTAGCGATAGAATGTGAAACAAGAATACACGTGAAAAGGTTGGAGTAGCTCCAATGGCAGATAAGATTAGAGAGAGTCATCTTAGATGATTTGGTCACAAAATGTTTGCATTTCGATGACCAAATTAGGATAGTAGGTGTATTAGATTTGGCATATGTTAAGAGAGGTAAAGGTAGACCTTAAAAAAACTCGGTTAGAAAACAATATAAATGATCTTTTTTATTAGATTTAAATGAGAATTTGACTCTTAACAGAACACAATGGAAAAAATGATTCATGCACCTGACCCCATGTAGTAGGATAAAGGCTTGATGTTGTTGTTGTTGTATTGAACAAGGAACAACTCATGCATGTTCTTTTTGTGTTAATGTATGTCTTTGTTATGTCAAGGAGTATTGTGTCGATTTTTTACATGTTAGAGGCCATATGTCTATCCTTAATAGTTATTTCTCTAGAGAGGTAACAAAGAATCACAAGCTCTCTAGAAAGGAACAATGGGCAATAAGAAGTTTTAGCTTTGCATGTGCAAAAAATTGAAAACCCCATCTCCTTGACACTTTGAAAATTAAGAATGAGTATATTTTACTCATTACAAAATGCAAGTTCAATTCATATAACTAGCATGGTAACACAATTTATGTGCACTTAAAGTTGCTAAAGTTATTCCAATCAAGTAATTGCAACCATGCAATTTGACAACAAAAAAAGGGTAGATAACTACTGTAAATTATGATAATAAACCTAGAACTCCAATCTACATATAAGTGACCTACACATTCAAAAAGCAAATTTGTTTAAACATAATAAACATGTAGATATGCACAAATTACATTAGCGGAAACCACAAGTGTTGTTACTTATTCTTCATAAAGCCTCCCATTTCTCATTTTTCCCCTAAACAAAAGAGATCTCAATTCCACCCATCACTTTCCAAACTTTCTCATCATTCAGTTTGCTAAAGTCCTATGCCCAACTCCATTTTGTCACCGTCACAGCTTTTGCTATTTGTTGAAGGCTAATGTAGTCAAAAGTTGATATGGAATAAAAGAATAATCAACATGGCCTTAAAATAATCATTTGATACAACTTCGATACCAAGATATTTGCATTAAACTTTCTAAAAAAATCATTATATATATATATATATATAAAGAAATAACAGAGGATTGGTAACTAGTAAAGAAAATTTCTTGAAGAGATGAATTTGTAATTGACCTATATATATTGCCAATTATAAGCTTTTGCAATCAAAACATTACAAGATTTACTGCGTTTAGAAAGACCCGCACATACACAAATTTAGCAGGCAAAAGAGTAGAAATATTGCAATACTCGAACAAAAATTGTGATTCATACACTACCATATTTTTTCAAGTATACATTAGACAACTAAAGTAAATTAAATGAGCGGGTTAACCAAGTCCCAAAACAACTAAAAGTGTAAATCTCCAATTCCAAAGGCCCACTTAACCATAATTTGTAAACTCCAACTAGTGCAATTATATTTTGTATGTTTTAATAGCTTCCACATTTTCGTTCCACAATTATTTCACATGCTGGACTGTAAGAAACTATATGCCATCATTAAATAAAAATGTAAATAGTTTAAAAACATATATCACGAAGTAATTTGTTCATGCACGGACTGAACAAATGTGAATCATGGTTTTCCTTAATCTAAAATGATACTGAGAAGAACAATTAGGCGGAGAAAATTTAAAAAACCCGGTCATGACTTTGATGTTGAAAATTCGTGCATAAATAATTTATTGTGTGAATGATCAAAACTATCCATTGATTTATATGTTCAGTTTAGTTTCTCAACTTACCAACAACAACCATATTAATAACATCAAGTATTTATCACACTATGTGTGGTTGGCAACATGAATCTTTTTTCTCCATTGTGTCTAGTTCAGAGTCAATTTCTCATTTAAATATAATAATAAAAAAGTCATTTCTAATATTTTCTAACCAAGTCTTTTTAGGTCTACCACTTCCTTTCTTAACAAGGGTCAAATCTAAACAAATTTGATCTTACTAATAACTTTGTAATTTTCTTGGATAAAAGCTAGAGGAAGGTTTTTTATGAGAGCATTTTGGATTTTTTTAGGGTCAACATTATTACTTAATAATAGCTCAAACTAATGAGATTGAGCCTAAATGTCCATATTGCCCTCAAGAAAAATTTCCAACATAAATGGAATAATTGACAAGAAGGCCAAATTGGTTAAGATTTTAAGAGTTGAGGTACTTAAAAAAAATAAGTCTAGCAATATTTTGATTTATTACTCATAACTTATAGAGACGGATTGAGAAATAAAAGATAAAGAGAAAATGCAATTGTCTGTGTCAAATAGAGCTGCACCATGACTAAATCACAATAAATGGTACTGTAGATTTCAGATGAAGCCAAGAAACCTAACATTAAAAGCCTCCTAACAACAACAAAAAACTAATCAAATGAATTAAATAGTGTCGGAGTCCAAAAACACAATTTTAAATTTAATTATCAATAATTTTTTCAATCTAAAAATCCAAAGATGGATCAAGCCGAAGAAACTTTAGAATAATAGAACAAATTTTATTACATTATGATGTTATTTCCGTCAAGCATAAAGACCCCACACAAACATACACACCAAACATAAAGCACTTGGACAGATTGTTAAGAAGAAGACAACATACTGAACCAATAACATAGGGGTAAATCAGTTCAAAAGAGAGAGAAGCTTAAAACTTGCAATCATTATCAAAATGTTACTACAACAAATAAGCCTAATAGCAGAGTAAGACTTGAAGAAGGTCCTTGAAAGGGATGATAAAATTTCTTTATAAAAATCAAGATTTAGAGCATTCTATAGATTAAAAAACAGTATGATCAACAGAAAATGAGAAATAATTGTCAGCTTAGAATGCTATCAAAGTTATTATGCATAATGTAAAATGATTAAAAAAAAAAAAAGACAAACTACATATTCCAAAATCTCATTTGTAAGTAACAAGCAAGCTTTGAGCAGGACAAAAGATGTAAGGAAGAAATGAAATAAAATAAAAAAGACAAGATTTTGTGCATAAAGTTATAGAATTCTGAGCAATTTTGCTCATGATAAATCAGCAACTAAAGAAACAAGAATATCAGAATTGGTCCAAGTCTGATACTATTTAAATGGTTTTGAAATTTAAACTTAAAAAAAGGTTTCACAAACTGAGAAAAAAAGCAGGAAAGAACAGAAAATATTGGCAAGAAAACATACAAGGTTGAAATACACAAGCGTAGTTGATCTCACAAGAGATTCAAAGACAATAGAGAATTGGCCTGTGAGTCAAAGTTGCCATGCAATAACCAAACAGATGCTCATATGCATTCTCTGGCAGAAAAATGAAAATAACGTAGTACCATGTCCTAGTGCATTATTCTTTTCAAAGCTACCAACACCTCAAGAGACATGAAGTGAACACATAATGCTGCAGGTCATGCTAACACACAAGTTCACGACATTACCATCCATTTAAAAATCAATTACATACATGATATTGCAGGACTAATTCGATGAAATTTGGACAATGGAATTCAAAATAAGAAAAAGGACAAGGAATTTGTTTCTTTCCAAAAAATTAAAGATATGCAATTTCTATAAACAGAGGGAAACTGAATCTTTTTTCTTGGTTAAGAATAGAAGAATACCCTATCAGCATATTAAAACATTTTCACTACTAGTTGTGCAAAATCTTCAGCTTCAACCACAAACCAACGAGGACTAAGGGAGAAGCATATTAAAAAATGGGTCACATTAGGCGTGAAAAAGTTGGAGTAGCTACAGTTAAATATAAGATTAGAGAGAGTCGCCTTAGATGATTTGGTCATATAAAATGGCGGCCTTCCGATGACCTGCAATAGATGTATTAGATTTGACTTGTGTTAAGAAAGGTAGAGGTAGACCTAAAAAAATTTAGTTATAAAAATATTAAAAATGTCCTTTTTTTATTAGATTTAAATGAAAATTTGACTCTTAACAGGACACAATGGAAAAAAAGGACTCATGTAACTGACTCCACATAGAGTGATGTTGTTATTATTGTAGGCGATATTAAGACACTTAATTTTGGAAAAACAAAAAGGTGCAAAATCATCGTCTCAAAAAACTCATACTAAAATCATAGAGGACCCTGCAGTCTGTATAAATCATCATCATAATTGTTAGTACTATCACAACCATATGGGAAATAGGACTGTGCATACGACTACTTAAATGGATTGACATAGTTTGACAAGAATTGAACAAACGAGCATATTCCTTCTCATCTGTTCAATATTTTAATAAATAAATATAGGGAAAACTTATTTAGAGAAAGATGAGCAAAGTGCATTAAAAGAACTTCCTACAATGACGTTTGGCAACAACAGATTCATTGACATGAGTAAAACCAGATGCGCAAAAAAAAAAAAAACCAACATTCTATGAGTATAAAATGTATTATCTAGGGATAAGAGATAAAGGTGAATATCAGGTTAATGATCATAAAATATCAATCATCTGCTTATTCAAAGCTCACATAGCATACCCCCCATCAGCCAGTTCAAAAATAATAATAATACTTTATACGAAGGCCTTTAGACATTGGCTTCTATTCACAACCTTTGTCATTCTGCAAGTAGACAATTTGCAATCAGAAAACACTGGCAGAACACCAGAAGCTGAATTAATGCATTATATAATCCAACCAGACCGACTCAAACAGGGCAAGGAAAAAGAAAAGATAACTGGACACACCTCATAAGTCACAGTGCCACCAGAACTTGCAGGTTGTCGAAGTGTGACTGTAGAAACAGCGCCATTTGCCGAGAGGATACAGACTGCTCTTGGCCCCTGCTGTGAAAATGACATTACCTTTGATGCAATATCCTGCAAAAAGGAAATAATAATATTATGTGCAGATTCATTTAATTAATGAAAGCTGCACTACAGAAGCATAATGTTTCATAATTCAAAAAACATACTAACTAAGATACAAGTTCAATCAAGCTTTACAAAAAGATGCCATGATAATCATGCATGCACGTACAATTGAAACAGATAGGTCACTAAAATAAGCATCTTTCAGTTCTCAATAAACAAGTGTACACTACAAAAGCTAAAGAGTACTTAAAAGTAATCAAAAATTCTAGTTTCTTCACTTTGTCATGTCAATACTCAGCATTTGATTAAGGCATGAAATCTGAGATTTTCTACTCAAGCATGTCTCAGTCATACTTAAGAATAGATTCAGTCAGGATGGTGCAACTTAGTTCACTGCAACCAACAGCTCTCCCCGAACAATCAACCCAAAGACGAAAAGTTACAGCCAATACTCAGACCATAAAACTTTGTTAATTACCGTAAATGGCAACTTCTCAAATTAAATGAATGCTGTGATAGTTTTTTATATTCTATTATTATGCCATTTTTAGGATTAAAGTAATTATGCATAAAAAATACATAGTATATTTGAATACTTCTATGATGGGTGCACAAGCTGCTAGGAAATTGGAAAACATGATAAATAGATATATTCAATTCAAGAATTAGGGTATCCCTTAAAAATATTTAAAATTACAAATAGCATACCGTGATTTTAGGGTGCTATTGATAGTAATATAACCTAAACTAACACATGGGTTGGCTCGATGATGCAAAAGTTCTAATTAGAATATAATGCACTATCATAACAACAATAACATCAAGCCTTTATCCCACTATATGGAGTTGATTACATGAATTATTTTTCTCCAATGTGTCATATTAAGAGCAAAATTCTAATCTAAATCTAA
Source organism: Dendrobium catenatum (assembly GCF_001605985.2). Lineage (NCBI taxonomy): Eukaryota > Viridiplantae > Streptophyta > Magnoliopsida > Asparagales > Orchidaceae > Dendrobium > Dendrobium catenatum. The sequence goes on from NW_021497123.1 coordinate 168,905, forward strand.
TAACCAAAGTTCATTTATAATACTTCCCAATCAAATTAGATTTATCTCTACATTTATTAATATATATCAGATTTTATACATCTACTCTCCAAATCGAATCATTGGAAGGCTGACATTTTATGCAACCAAACCATCTAAGGCGACTCTCTCTAATCTTATCTGTCACTAAAGCTACTCCAATGTTTTCACGTATATACTCAGTTCGCATTCTATCTCCAAATGTGAAGCCAGACATCCACATGAGCATCGTCATCTCTGCAATACTTAACTTAATTTTATGCATGTCTTTTAATTCCCAACATTTTGAGTCGTATGCATCGCAGGTCTCACCACAATCTTATAAAGTTTTAACTTAAATTTGAGGGGTACTTTTCTATCACACAACAAGCCTGATACATTCCTGCACTTCAACCATCCAACTTGAATTATACTAATAATATCCCCATCTAATTTACCATTGCTTCGAACAAAAAACCTGAGATATCTAAAACGTACAATCTTTCTCGATAAGTTTTACACTATTTGTCAACTACCAAACCCAACCCTTTACTATCAGAATGTAAATTAAAATTCACAATTTGAAAGTAAAGCACTAAGTTTTGATGTTGTAATATGCCAAAACTTACGTACAGCATGAGCTGGCCATTAACTTGCATAATAACATAACAGGTAAACTCTTGATATAATATCAAATAAGATAGAACACGCTGTGAAGCACAATCAAAAACTTTTTCATCGCAAGAGGACCTCCACAGTTCTGAATGGGAAATACTAAAGCAAAAGTGCCATTCTGACCTCTCCAACTGGAATCGTTATGATGTGAGGTGTGAAACCCATTCCAGCAGAACCAGCTACCCATTCGCCTGTCAAAAGCAAATAAATAGTCAGGGCATTTTTCTCAGATATAAACATGAAAAACAAATTAAAATTATAAACTAAAAATTCCTTCGACAGAATCCTAGGAAAGGGTAATCTTGATTACATTATAGAGATTATATAGCAACATATCAGATTGAAAAGCCAATAAAAATAAACAATTCAATGAAAAAAAATTAAATTCACCACCAAATTCATTGGAAAACGCAATTTCCAAGAAAAAAAGTATCTCGGCCTCTAAAATTGTAATAAAAAAAGGATGAATGACATGCTCAAGTCCTTAAATATCATTATCAAGATCACGGGTCAGATTTCCTTGCTGCAAATGATCTCGTACAGAACTGCCTTTATAAAACCAGTATTTCAATTAAAATTTCCAGTCATTGCTTCAATTCAATCTCATATCTGGTTAGATACTAGTCTTACAGCGAGCGCCCATGCAAAGCCAAACTAAAATCTGTCAAACAAGGAAAATGTAGTCAATTTTACTTTTAGGCCCAGACAAAGATATAAAAACCTTATAATAATGTCTTATTCATAAGAATTTAAAAATGATATCGAATATATAATCTAAAAGTGCCTGAAAAGGAAAGAGTCAGAAGAAAGGCACTTAAGGAAAAGTAGAACAATCTTTAACCTAAAATAAGACGAAATAACAATTAACAATAGGAAAGACATCAGCCATGTGCATTTTATGGAATTAAAAATAAGAAGAGGGGCAGTATAATATTATTTACATTGGGAACAGTTGACTTATACTTCAAATAAGAAGCCAGATGATCATCAAATATGAAAAAATAATAAAAGAAGATATTTACTAATGAGATTAATGAATGTAGAAAAGGACAGCCAAATCAACAAGTACAAATTACAACGCACCAAAGCAACAAAATAAAACAAATTCTCGTGAGTTCATAACGCAGTACCCTGCTTCCCACTTACCAAGAGAAGCCAGTTGCTGCTTCCTTCCGGTCCCGGGCGGCCGCCCTCTTCCTCGCTTTTGAGTCATCGTCCCCGTTCCCGATCCTGAAAGTCCGGCAGATGTGCCGGAAACTGATGTCGGAGATGAGAGGGGCGAGAGAGCCAAAGATACTGATCCGTCGGGTCCGTATTTCCGGGGTCTCCCCCTTTTCCTCTTCACGGGCTCTCCATGTCCAAACCCGACGCCACCGCTGCCACCGGGACCAATATTGACCGCATGAGGAGAAATAGTTGGAGGAGATGAGGCCTGGAAAGCCGATCCCTGTGCCCCACCACCACCGAAGCCTCCGGAACCTCCAATAGCCGATGTCTGAACGGCAAAGCTAGGGTTTGGGTTGGGCACCGAACGCGACATTAAGAGTGGAGCGTGTAAGCTCTGTTGCGAACCGGAGCCCGGAGCTCCCATACCTCGGTGCATAAAGTAGGAAGCTGGGCCGGACATCCCCATGCCCTCCCTCCCATCCATGCATGGATCGGAGTGACTCCTTTTTTCACGTTCTTACTCAAACAAGCTCCAGGAATGGACACAGCTGCGAAGCCTAGGTCACAACTTTTCAAGATGAAACACCGACTTCGATCGATTAAGAACCAAAATTGATGTAAATACAGTAAGAAACCCTCCTTTTCTAGAAGAAGGAAATGAGAAAACAGTAGTCGAGATGTTGGGATAAAAAGGCTCGCATTTCGCGTATCTTCTTTAAAAAAGAACCTACAAACTCATAATTCTCATCTTCCTGTCACCTATATAAACCATAGAAACGTGAATCGCTGATTTGATCGAGTTCATCTGCATGATTTCTGCACGTTGATGCCGCCCTTGTTTGAGGAGAATCCGCGAAACCCTAAACCAAAAGTGTCAAAAGTATATCTTTTCCATTCACCTTCAGGGAAAAAAGGGACCAGGTTACCTCGCGAAATCAGCAAACAGTAAAAATTAAAAAAAAATAATAAAAGAAGAAGAGATGAAATGGAACCCTAACAAAACTCTGAAAAACGAGAGAGCAAAGGAAGACAAAACCTCACGAGAAGTACAGCTAAAACTCTACTTCACTCGAAGCCTTAGCAGCAACGAAGAAATGGCGATGAGGTAAAGAAAACCCTAGATAGGCCTAAGGCTCTATGAAGAGCATAGACAAAGACCAAAGCTAAGAGAAATTATAGAGATAGATAGGCAATGGCAGAGAAGAATACCGCCAACCCCTCTCCCAACTCCGCTGTCACTCCTATCAGCTTTTCTTAATTTTGCTCTTCATTTTTTCGTTTCCCCTTTACAGGCTACAACAATAGTAAATCATGTGGGCAAAGGAATCATCCGACTGGACAACAAGAAATTTTAATTTAACGGAAAATATATAAAAAAATGAAATATCATTGAATTGACTTTTCAATGTTTCGTACAAAATAATTTGGCAGAATAATTAGAATAAAAAATAACTTGAATTTGTAAACAGAAAATCCTCGTCATTTAATGATGATTGATATTTAGATCTTTATTTTAAAATTAGATATTAAATTAAAAAAAAAAAATCAGAATTATTTGTCAGATTGCGAGAGTTCCATCTCTCCTTTTGGAGAGGGAAAATTATTAGGTAAGGACATCAAACGTAGAGATATGTTCAGATATTAATAAAATATTAACATGTATAATGTTTAAGTGTCCGTGGAATTTTAAGTCAAGCGCGTCAAATGCGCAGGTACAGCGCAGGTAAAGCGCACTCAAAAAGCACAGTCAAAGCGCACTTTAAGCGCAGTCAAAAATCACAGTACACGAGGTAAATTTTAAAAGAATATTCGGACCTATTTTTAGGTCCGGACACCAGACCTATTTTTAGGTCCGATGTTCGGACCTAATAATTTTTCCTCATTCTCTTCTGTGTGATCCGCATTCAAGCATAATAACTTTAAACTACTTTTGGCTCATCTTCCAAGAAAATAAGAGATTGAATTAAAATTTGAATATTATCGCGCGTGCGCTTATATATATATATATATAATTTAATTAAATATAATGAAAAAGAATCAACATAATTTAAGTATTTTACATTATATGCAAGACTTAAAGCTTATTATTCAAGACACACTTATTTGATTTTTTTTTATTATTATTTTAACAAACATCACTATAGGATCTCTAATGTATGTCGGGAACTATCCACATCTTGCAAGTATTTGATATTGCATGATTTGTTATTATAAAATTTTGATAAATCAGTAGGTGCATCTCTTGGGTAAAGGCACTAGAGTTATGTACTCCCAATATATTGAGCTTCCCCCCACTAAATATTGTGACATTGTGTGTTGTAGATTGCCTCTTATTTCCTCTCTTATTACTTAAAGTCAAAGTATTTGCAAAACAATAAATTATGAAAATTAATTAGAATGTAAAGGGGAAAATTATAACACATATGTGGCACAATCTTAAGACAAACCATTAGAGAAATTTTTGACTCGCCATCAATATTTTTTAAAATTTTCATTTGTATATATGTATGAATATATATGTATACGTGAATTCCTTTACAAGTATTCTGCAGGTAGCTATGAGGTCTTAATGAGGATACATGTCCTCAAGAATGATTTTTTTGGTGAATATTGTTGGAAGGTATAAAAGGATTCACTCAAAGGGATTAATGGGCTCAACTTCTTTGGGCCTACTATGGAGCTTGCCCTATACGAGATAAATTGAGGATCCAACATCAAACTGCCACTTGACGCTACCTCTCACTATCTCTCTATCTCTCCCTAAGAATGACAAACTTGTATTAGTTTCTTTATTATTTCTCTATATAACATTTCCTATAGCCCTTGGAATTGTATAAATATTGGATAATGAGAAATCGTTGGGGGAATTGTATCTTAAATTTAGGGGCTTTGACCTTGAATCTTGGATTGTTTAAGATCTTCTGCATAAGTCATCAATCATGCCAACCACTTGTCAGGGCTCACTCGCAAATTCACCAAGAGCCTACTTGCCGCCATGCATCGAGCTCACCCCCTTAGAGCTCGCTCATTGACTTCATACTTATCTAGTCTATCATGAGGTGACAAGTATTAGTTTAGCATGCAAATTTGTATGGCTATTATATGTAACTTGTATTATTTTCTTTATTATTTCTCTATATAACATTTCCTATAGCCCTTGGAATTGTATAAATATTGGATAATGAGAAATCGTTGGGGGAATTGTATCTTAAATTTAGGGGCTTTGACCTTGAATCTTGGACTCTGGATTATTCTCTAATCGTGAACATGGGCGGAGGGAGGGGGGCACATGTCCCCCCCACCCCCCAAGAAAAAAAATTTGGCTCCGTGTGACAAGAGCTTAAAGCTTTTTTTTTTTTTTTTTTTTGAGAAAAGGAAGAGATTTAGGTATAATTATTTAGTCACCATTTTTATTACATGTAATATATTCATAAAAAAAAATATTTACCAAATTTATTGATCAAATTTTTTTTGTCAAAATGGATCTTAAAAGTATTGTATTTATTTTAAGATATGTGTTATATACATTTTAATTGAATTTTTTATATTTTGCACTTGTTTTAAAGCAAATTTAAATGTGGAGAATTAATTTACATAAAAAATTAGCATTATTATATAGATAATAAGACCTAACAATTCTATAATTTAACATTCAAGAATATGCTTTAGGATTTGTTCGGAATAGTTTTATTACTAATTTTCACAATAACTTTCTAATAAAAATTTTCACTCTGGTAACAATATCATATCATGTACCCAAACTGAGACTGCTTTCAAATGGCTTGCTTTCCCTAGACCCAAACTGCCTGCTTCGTTTTCCCCTTTGCTCATTTCTCGCAACTCACAATCTCGAGCACAACTTTCCTTTTCACTCCTCTCTCTCCATGTTATTTGCATTCTTAATTTTTATCTTACAACTCCTCTTAGCTCTAGTAATGTGACAGGAAACAGAATTATTTTAACGAATTTTGACATTCAAGATGAGATGACAAACCCCAAAAAATTGACAGGCGAAAAATTAACCGTCTGAAAATCGCCAGAAAATTCTGCCGGTAATGGGTGATTTTCTTGTAGTGTATAATTTAGGCCCCCCTTAATAAAATTTTTTGCTCCGCCACTGATCATGAATATTCTTTCAATTTGTGATATCTAGTCTCCTACTCTTGTTTGTCTACTTTGTCTACACTCTATGTTCTTATTCATAGATTCTAGCTCACCAGGTTAACCTGCTTGTTAGGTTGGGCATCATTCACATATATATTTAGATTCAACATCTTTTAGGTGTGATAATAATGGAGCGATGCTAATGACAAAAAGATAGGCCCAGCCAGATGAGTGATTTCCAGAAGTGCCTTCAGTTAACATGGAGAATGACATATTCATTACCTATCAATATTTATAGGAGATAAAAGACAAAACCATGAAAATAATTCAAGACGCTCTAGGTGGCCTCCATTGGTGAGTGTGAGTTGATAACTTCTCTAAGGGATCCTTCGACTCAATAGATCATTGAAGGTTCCAAGGGAGAAAATTAACTTTGACACATTTTCCCGACTACACTAATATATGGATGAGCAATAAAGAATATAGCCCACTAGCTTGGTGGACCAAAAAAGAAGAACCTAAACTTACTAATGTATTTTCCAGGGAAATTATTGAGGTGTGCCCACCTCCCATGTTCAAATTATCTCATATGGAATCATATAGAGTCAAGACAAATCCCATCAATCATGTGGAGGCTTTTGAGTCAATGATTTCTTTACTATATGTGGATGACTTTCTTATGTTTTAGATTTTCTTCACCACACTTAAGGAATATATGCTCAGGTGGTTTACTCACTTACTTCTAAGAGTGATATCCTCTTTTACTGAGTTTAAGTGAATGTTTGTGAAGTAATTCTTGGCCATGAAAAAGATCTAGAAGAGCTCACAAGCTCTGTTGATGATGAGGTAGGAGCAAGGAGAATCTTTAAGGAACATCATAGTGAGGTTTCAAGGGTGATGCTAGAAGTGAAGGATTTAGATCCTGTTGTCACTTAAGATACACCCATCCAAGGATCAAGAAAGATGGTATTTTTAGATATTCACTTGGTTTATAGCAGTTGAAGACACTTATCGTGTTGTTGGGGTTAGCCAACAACCATGCTAATGTCAAGAAATATAATAAAGTGGTTGAATACTCCTCAACCGCTTACCCCCATTCAATCGCTATGAAAAGAGAACAGCAATGAGGAAGAGATATGGAAAGATTCCTTGATAGGGATAAGAGGGAACAAAGACCAAACCCATAGCATGAATGCCACCACTCGAGCACCAAAAGGCCCTTATGAAGCCAATGCTATTGAGGACATAGAGCCACCAGTGCTGAGGGTGAAGGAACTCCCTTATGCCACTCTCCCATACCATAAAGAAATCACCCGTTGACCACTGACCGACCCTATAAAGCACTATGTTAAGAGTGTCTATGTATAAACAAGTTAAGAAAATTTAGAATAAATAGTTCTTTAGGTGTTTGTTGAATATGAAAACTACTAAACAAGCTCGTGAGACCTTCAGGTATTGCACGTTTCTTAAGGATCACAATCATTACACAAAGGAGTGTTGCAACCTATAATGTCTGGTCGAGAACCTCATCAAAGCAAGAAAATTGGAGTTCATGCTTGTTGAACTAGGATACTTACCTGGAAAGGCACTAGTGGAAGGAAACACTAACAAACTGGTCCATGCGCTTTTAATACATATTATTAGAGTGGTACATGCCATCTTGGGCAACAAGAGAGCACACAGATTAGTGAATTAGAAAAAAAATATTGGTTGGAAAAGCAAACTCGGCATCCATCTTGTGAGATCTAGTGATGGATTATGGCACACCAAAAGGGGGTGTATTGATTCTCCTAAAAACTTTTTGAAATATTTTGATTAAATAATAAAACATGTTATGAAGAATCTTTAAGAAATTGAGACAATTAAATAACTATTTTTTTTTTGTTTTACAAAAAACAAATATTATATATTTTTTCCTCTTTTCTAATTTTCAAAATAAAGTTTAACCAACAATAATTCACCAATAATCTCTTTTACAAACATAATCAAGAAAACACCAGAGTACAATAAAAGTAAATTATAGGAAAAGTAAAGTGCAAAAAAGTAAGACAATGTAAATCATGGTTTATAGTAGTTCGGTCAAATTGACCTAAGTCCACTCCGCAAAGGACCTCATCTTTGGAAATTATTCTATACGTGTCTCTCCTTCAGCACACAACTCTTCTCCCTTGAACAAGAGGAGAATCGCCCTTACAACTCTTCACACCCAAAAAAGATCACATCCTCAACTTATTAGAGTTGTCATGCATCCCGCCTTTCTTTGTAAGCCTAGTGGAGAAGTTGATCCCTCCTCTCGACTTCTCAACCCATCGAAGATGCCAAAACTCCTTTTGCTTCATCGCCCTAGTGGAGATGCAGAAACTTCTTTCGCTTCCATGCTCGGTCGAGATGCTGAAATTCCTTTCGGTTCCATGCCTGGTGGAGATGCCTTTCTTAGCCTCCTTGGCTAGTTAGAGTCTTTTGCTCCAAAGCCTCTCCCTCTAAGAGCACCCCTCCAAGAGATCCACACAAACAAAATTTGGTGGTCCAAGGTGCAGGCCAGTTAGAATAATCGTGTGAACCCACTCACACTCCCCCAACATTGTCGAGGCTCTTTTCCCTCTCTCAACCTCACCTTCTCTCTCCTTTCTTTTTGTGGACTATCTTTAATCTCTCTCACAAAAGAAAAACTTCTCTACATGCCAAAAAAACTTATTCTCTCATGTCACAAACAAATTTATAAAGTTGGATCTCAAAACCTTAATTTTTAATTAATTTGCCTCTGATTGTATAGTATGATTCTCACATCATATAGTACGATTCTTAGATCATATAGTATGATTAGTTTGTTGATGTCAAAGATTATCTTATATGATTAGAAATCATCCATAATGATTAATGCAATCTAAATATTAAATTGCTCAGAATAAACCAAAGTTCGTCTAGAGGTCTCGAGTGGATTGGACTATACGATATTTTTATTGTACAACATGATTTGTAATTAGTTCAGATCCATTTCAATTTCTTGATTACAAGACTTAAATTAACTAAGTATAATTAAATCTTTTACAGTATGAAACATTTTGTATAATACAATCAATTTTATTTTTTAAATTTCAAATTTGCCTATTTTAAGTAATCATGATTCAACAGTAGGGTTTCTTAGTATATCTGATCATCCAATATGATAGATAGATCGTAAAATATGATGGGTAATTCATACAATATGATTAGTTATATGTAAATTTTAATTAATGTCACTTAATTCAATATTGTAATTAATTTAAGTTAGAATAGAACGTACAATACAATCTGGATCATACAGCACGATTAACAGAAAAATTAAAATATTCGATTTAACCCCCTTATGTGTGTTTGCAGGATGGCTAAGCCAACATACAACTAATATAAAAATAAACTCAAGAAAAATGAAAAATATAGCCTCTGTAGTATATATATATTACCTTCTATCCTAACACCACACTATCATCAGTTAGTTTTTAAATCTTTGCTTGGTGTATTTTGTACCTAAAAGGTTAGTAGCATAGAAAAACAAATACCCAAAATATAATGCATGAATAAATAAATAAAGCATCCAATAATATTTGTAATCATCAAAATATAAGATGGGGCTCTCGAATTACAACAGTCTCTCCATTATATTTCCTCTTAAGTTCTCTCTCTCATTAAGTGTTTATTTTAATAATAGGGAACATCTTTAACTTTTAAATTTTTATTGATTTTTTTCTTTTAATTTTTAAAGAAACATTTTTTTTCTTTCTTCCTTTTTTTAATGAGTACATAACAACATATCAAATTCTAAAATGAAATAAAAAGAAGCACACTAATAAATGATAAACATCACAACCAACACACTTACTACTCTTTCTTTTGACATCACCAAGAAGAGGAACTACAAACAGACTATAATGTAGGAAAATAAACTAATAAAACACAAACGCCTGGAAACAAGCACGAAAACACACAATCATGCGCAAAACTCAAACATAGAGTAAACAAAAAAAATAAACAAACAAAAACATATGAACAACTACTAATTATTTAATTAACCTAATTTTCTAAGCACTTATATCAATGACACCAAGTTTAGCCCTAGGCATGCTAAACATATCATATTTTAGGGGTTTGATGAAGATATCTATCAATTGATTTTTCGTATTCATATGTTGTAATTTTATGTTTCCCTTGGCCATAAAATCTCAAATGAAATGATGTCCAATGTCAACGTGCTTAGTGTATGAATATTGAATATGATTTTTAGAAATATAAATTGCACTAGTGTTATTACATATGATAGGGATAATTCCTACAGGTAATCCAAAATTAAGAAGTTATTTCTTCTACCAAAGGACTTAAGCAACAACACTTCTTATAGCTACATACTTGGCCTTATAGATGGATGGAGAGAAAAAAGTTTTCTTTCTACTAGACCGGTAAATTAGAGATTATCATATAAACCAACACATTCTTGAGGTACTTTTTTTGTCACAAAAAATGGGGACTGCTCTATATAAACATCTTTTTTATCACATCATTCAGAAAAGCATTTTTAACTTTCAATTGGTATAACTTGAAATCTCTAAAATAAGCTAAGGCTAACAACACTCTTATAGCCTCTAACCTAGCTACTAGGGCAAAAGTATCCTCAAAATTAATTCATTCTACCTGATTGTACCCCTTATCTACTAACCTAGCTTTCTTTCTAACTACTAATCCCAAATCATTTTTATTTTAAAATCCAATTGGTACTAACTACACTCTAATTAGTGGGTCTACTAACTAACTCCCACACATCATTCCTAATAATTTGATTAAGATATTCTTGTATGGTTAAAATCCAAAATTCATCAGCTAAAGCTTTATATACAATAGTGAGTTCTATCATCAAAATAAATGTTGTGTGGCTAATATCCTTCCTAAGACCTTGCATAAATTTAACCCCTATAGATGGATCACATAAGATGAGCTCTTTAGAGTGATTAGACGAGTAATTCCACACTCTATGCAATGGATAATAAGGTTTTACTTTTTTTTCTAGATCAATAACCTCCACGGGTCATTTTAGCTTCTTTCTCTTCATCATCTATCCTAGTTTTAATAATTTTATTTGATTCATCAAACACTAAATGAGTGATTCCTCTATAACTAAAGTTCTTTTATTGAGGACCATATATGATTTTTCTATTGACAAATACCCTTAGAAAATAGCTTCATTTTCCTTAGAATAAATTTTTTCTAAGTGATATTTTCCATTATTAAGCACAAAGCATTTGCAACCAAACATGTGTAGATGAGATAGATTCAGTGTCCTACCCTTAAGTTGTTTAAAAAGTGCTATATTAATCTTGGATCTTAAGTTTAGACGATTTAGCATATAGCAAGCAGTGTTAACTATCTATGCCTAAAAATATTTAGGTAAGCTATGTTCACTTAACATTGCCCTAGTAGCCTCTACTAAATTTCTATTTTTTACTTTCAACTACTTTATTTTATATGGGGTTCTAGAAGCTGAGAAATTGTGCTAGATTCTTGACATTTGAAAAAATAATTCAAACTTATTATTTTAACTCTATTGCATAATCGCTATGAATTATTAAAATTGAACATCCTGACTTTTGATAATTCCTTACACCCACAAGGCTCTTCTCCTTCTCACATAATCTCACCTCTCTCTCCCCCTTGCTCAAATATCTCTTTTCAAACCCTTGCTTATAGAAGTCACACACCCTCAAATAGACAAAGACTCTCTCAAATGAATTAAGAGATTTTTAAATAGTTGGCTTTTTAAAAACCCTAATTTTCAATTCTGCCAATACTATTCAAATAGTATAATCAATAGACATTACACTTTAATTAGTTTAAATATCCTACTATAATATTGTATGATGAATAGTGTATTGGATGATTACTTCAATTTCTTAACTGATCATATTATCCAAATGAAAAGTAATGCAATATAATTAATACAAATCATGATTAGATCATACAAGATTAACTAAATGTCATTTAGAAAGTCCTTAGGTGTGTCATACAGAACGACCTTATGATCATACTAGATAAATTGAACTTCGTTTAGAGACTCCTCGAGTGAGTAATATCGTATGATAAATAATCATACAATATAATCTCTAATCAATTCAGACTTCACTCCCCACCCCCCGCCCCCCCCCCCCCCCATGTGTATGTATTTTATTAACCTAGCATACACCTTTTTACATACATTGACAAAAAAAGTAAAAATATATACTCTTTAATACATAGTTTAACTCACACACCCATAGTACATAATCTTGAGACTGAATCTTCAATCTTTCTTAATGTATGCTATTATAAGAAAGGTTAGTTGTGCATAAAAAATATCTAAAATAATATGTAGTAATAAAGAAATAATCATCTAATAATATTTATAATCATCTAAACATATGATCAGTCTCCCAGATTATATTAATCTCTCATTTCTTTATAATGACAAATATTATTAATTGAAATTGCAAGCTAATTTTAAATTTCTCCTAAGCTCTCCCTCTTACTATATATGATATATTTAAAAATAGGTAGAACCTTACAATTTTTTTTTGTTATTTTTATTTAATAGTAAATAAGAAATATACCATACGCATATAGGCTAGAAACAAAAAATTAATTGTACTAAAGAGAAAAAATAATACATCTAACAACTTGCTACTCCTTTTGACATCACCAAAAAAGGAGATCTATAGACTGACATCAATAAAGATCAACACTACATAACAAAATGCAAAAAATAAAAATAAACTACAATGAATAAACTACATAACAGAACTACTTATAGGAGGGTTCTTCATCAGGTGGTGGTGGTGGTGGTGGGTAAAAGTAATAGTGGATGACATCAAATTGATCACTTAACCACTAGTGGTCCTCCTGGTGCTACTACTGGAGTTTTGTCCCAATGTTGAGTGGACTATTCTATATGTGAATCAACCTTTAACTCAAGCTGAGCAAAGTGCTCTGACCAAGCATCTTGCGGGTAATTGTACATAAGGTGAGGGGCATGCTATGTTGGTGCTCTACCTACTTTTACATATTCTTCTTAATTAGATATGTCTGTTGGGGTCCTGCAAAGCTCACTAAAGATAATTTGAAAAGAATGATCAAACAACAATTTAGGAAGGTGGTCAGGTTGTGCAGGAAAGGTTGGGTTGTGCTTGTTTTCTAGGATATAACCAATGATATGTCCTATAGCTAAGTTTTCCTTTCTTCGGGCTTAGAGATTCCTAATAGATGTGAGATTTGTATATCACAGGTATTGAATTATGTGCTAGTCATGCAGTAGTATGTGATTAGGGATAGAATGGGAATAATATTAATTAAGTTACCAACTTTAAGTATAATATTATTTCGAATAACATGTTGAATGGTACATGCGTTGAGGACTAAGGAACTCACTAAGGGTTGGTGTTGAGGTGTAGTGGAGTTCATAATTGTTGATCTTGTTTTCACCCAGACTTGGGTCAAGGAGTTTGAACTGGTCAAATTGACCAAGCCAGACCCTAAGACCCTTCCCATTCAATTAAATGGGTGAAACCAGGTCTACTGATCCCAGACCTAGGTAAACCTGGTTGACCCAAAATGACACAAACCCTTTCAAATCTGATTTCAAATTAAATGCAATCCTTATTGGCTCAATCTCACACCTCCATTGGGTTCAGTGGGTCAAACCTGACCCATCGGGTCCAAACCCACGCCCTGGATCAACCTGGTTATCCAGGTCAATCGAAGTTGACCCATTAAGCCCTTATGAGCCTAAATTCAATTCAAACTAAATCTACTTCTTCCTTGGCTCAACTCCCTTACCCTTTGGGCATTGTTGACCATGTTGACAGGGTCAACCCATGCCTCGGTCAAACCTAGCTCAATTTTGTCAAACTTGACCTATTTAGGTCAAAATCCACCTATTTAGTGCATTTTATTATTTCCTAATCATCCCCTAGCTCAAATCCCATCATAATCACCTCTCATCTCTCCTAATTAGCCCTATATCTAATCATATCCATCCAAGGTAGGTCTAGGGCTATAAATATGGAAATTAGGGTTGAGTGAAAGGGACTTTTGCTTTTGCTCTTTCTCCATGTCTCCTTAACCCGAGATTTTTGGTTTGAGAGCTCCCACAAGTTCCTTCCACATCTACCAAGTTAAACCCGCCGGCCAAGGCCGCCCATGAGATCTCCAGTGAACCGAGACCCAAAGAGTTCCAAGGCTTTTTCCCATCGATCCAAGGGGTATCAAAGCTCAACTTCAATTAAAGAAATATATGAGGACAATCTACAAGCTCAACCGTACCAAGATCTCGAAGATCCAATGGTGAAATTCTTCAAAAACCCTAACTCTAGGTCACTACACATAAGGTTAAATAGCTTTGTGAATATCGCTTTTCAAACCGCAAAAATAGTCCTCCATGAATGCTCTTCATGTCTATTACCTAGGTTAAAAATTTCATCAAAATCCATCAGGTCGTTTGCGACAACAAAGCGAAAAATGAGTTAGGGATTCGATTTCTCCCTTGGCTCGAATGCACGAGATCTCCACCGTTAATCATTTGATCAACTGCGGAGATCCCATCGTTAAATCCCTTAATTTTTGGAGATCCAGTTTCGTCTGAACCATAAAATTGATCCCACGATCATTTTATTCTTCCGGCTCAATCAAACCCATTGAACAAACAACGGACGATCCAATAGCTCAAGTGTTTTACTAACGCAGATAAGTGTCTCACGGTTTCTGTGTAATCATTGCCAATGATTGCATGATGGCGCAATCATTGGCAATGATTGCCCAAAATGGCGGAGTGAACCCGAAGCTGCCACGTGGCCCACCATTATCGTCGATTTTATATTTAAATTAATTTAAAAACTATTTTTAATGCATTTTTTAAATTAGATAAAATCAAAATTTAATTTAAAATTATTATATATATATCATTTTTCTCAAAAAATTGTTCTTTTAATTTAAAATTAACATTAGTTTAAATATTAATATATTTTAAATTATATTTTTTTTTAAATATTTTTCTTTTCTTTTATTAATAATTAATTATAAATAAAAAAAATCTTTTTATAAAATTTGAAATTTATTTTAAATAATATTTATTATTCCAAGGTTTTTACTTATTTTAACTTAAAATTTATCTTCAATTTTTAATATATTTTAATAATATTTATAATATGTTAAATAATTAATGTTAAGTAATATTTATATTTTATTACTTCTAAGTAATAAATTAAAATTTTTAATAATATATTTATTTAAATCAGAGAATTATTTTAAGTAATAATTTTAATTATAATAAATATTTTTTATATTTTAATTATTTTAATTAATTAAATATTTTAATCACTTAATTATTAATTAATATTTAAAACTCATTTAGTTTTAATTTATAAAAAATTAGTTTTTTATAAATATATTTTAATTAAAAAAAACTTTAATATTTAATTTAAGGAAATTTAGTAATATTTTTTAATTACTAATTATTTTAATTTATTTTAAAAATACTTTTTAAATACTTTAGATTTAAAAAATCAATAACTAATTCATTTTAAATATGTTATAAATTATGTATAATACTTATTTTTTTAGAAAATTATGTACTCTCATTTAAAATTATTTTCAAATCTTAAAAATTAATTTTTATTAATTTTTTATTTTATTTAATTATTATTTAAATAATTAATATATCAAATATTTTCAAATTAAAAATTAGTTTGAAATTATTTCTGTAGCCTCCTTGGGTGACCAATGGATCTTTCATATATTTACGTATTTTTATACATTGAATTATTTTTAATTACATTATTTTCTAAAACTATATATTTATTATATATATTTTAAATTATTTTAAAATTACATATATGTTAAATTCCTTAATTTTTGGAGATCCACTTTATAAATTTTAAACCTAAGATATACATGTGAATAGTAATAATTGGAGGTGGATTAGTGAATGATTGTGTTTCAATTATTCACTAATCATATCATTAAGCTTGCTTAATTAATTATTTGTTTTTATCTTTTACATGTATAGGACGCACCAGCACCTAGTTTACACCCTCCTGTCTATCCCTATGCTGAAATTTATGCATGCCATACATGTTATGCTATGATGTTAATGCTTTGGACCTCCAAACTAGGTGTGATCTAAAGTGTAAAGTGTAATTTTGTGTAATGTATCATAACATGCCATAAGAGTAACGCCTAACACTACTAAAAACTTGATGTTTACGCAGCAATTTATAGCAACAGTTCTCAAATCGTTGCTAAAGATAATTATAAACAGTTTTGTAATCGCTGTTAAATTCTCATATACCTTCGGTGCCCTAGCTTGTCGACTCTTTCCCTTCTCAGTGGATTGAAATCCATCGTCGCGGCCGACGAGCCTGCTCCCTCCAGCCGGTTGCCACTGTTCCCCAATGACAACGCAATCTTTATCAGAGTCGAAGGCGTCATCAAGTTCGGCAAACCCTCGACGCCTTCGTCGTTGCTGACATGGCCGTAAGATCATCATTTCTCATTCTTTTTTTGTTTTCTATGTGAGTTCTTGGTAAATTTCTTGGGTGATTTTCAAGATTTTGGGGCTTTTAGCAGGTGGAGACGTTCTATTCTTGCTCGCATTTTTGTCTCCGATAGATATAGCCATGCGTTACCTATTGTTATTCTTAAAACCTTCAAAGTCGTCGATCCATTCATAGTTGGTTTCCATGCTTTTTTCTTTCTGGATATGTTTAGAAATAAGCCTAGGTTTTTAAGACATGAGGATGCTTGGCAGGATGGGTGTTGAACACTTACTTTCTAGTTGCTGTTGCAAGATCTTGGCTTGTTGGCATATCAGTTATTACCTCTTATCATCATACAGAACTTGTGATTTGCTGATTCAAAGGAAGATTCTACTATTTAGTTCATTAATTTAAATGTCAGTGTTGCATATTAATGCCTTGTGCAAGTCTAAATTCTGTTTGAAATATTGATGAGTGAGATACAGATGAAAATTCAGTAAATTTTAATCCGAGTATAATGCAGTTTTTTGTCATTAACATGAATTTAGCTTAACTGTGCTTTTGAATGAAACAGAGATAGTAGTAGCTTGTATATGCATTGATCTTATACAACTCACATATACATTTATCATGGAATTTCATTCTTGCAAAATTTCAATTCCAGATTTTCTTACTGAATTCAAATGCCAGTTTTACTAATCTTGGCCGTTGTATAAGTATCTATATTTGTTTGAGCATACATTGAATTTAAAGAGCATAGACTCTCTTGGCCCGACTCTCAATCCCTAGGGTTTGCAGTCCACGATTTCCAACCTCCCATGGGTGCTGATGGTGATTCCGGCTACTCGTTCGTCACTGACAGATCGAAGTTCTCCATCCAGATGGCCCTCGACGTCATCCGAAAACCTTTACGAAATTTAAATTGTTGCTAAAAAAGGTTTTCTGAGAAAAATCTGTGTCCATGCCTAACCTGTTGTTATTTAATTTAGATTTGGACTTCATATTGTATCAACTTAACTAGGGAACATCTATTCCATTTGAATTTCATCTTGTAGTAACTTCCTAGAGAACTTATATTCTACAATTTTGGTTTATCGAATTACTTAATGAATTTCTTAGATCTCACTGTTTATGGAGTGCAGGGAAATGACTCATCATGCCTACGAGTATTCCTTTTGCCAATTTTATGTCAAGTCTCTCCATCTGGATATGTTGGTTTGCAAGAATAAGGTATTTTGACCAGGATGCTATCATATTCATTTATAACCTCTTATAACCTCTTTTATATCATTTCTATATTAAAATTTTTTGATATCATATTCATTTATTACTCTTTAACTCCTACTCTTTATTCTCCATATTAAGCAGGACTAAATTTTAATGGTTTGCATGTTATTGCAGTTGTCAGGATGCATCAATTGGGCATAGACTCATCTATGGATTTAATTAGGTTGGATTTGGATCAACTACCTAGCATATTCATCTGAAACACGTCTAGGCTTGCATATCAAATTTTGTTCACAAAGTATGTCCCCTTGCTGCTCAACTAGCAGCTTTCAACTAGTAGGTTGCACTATGGATTTAATCATTCTTCTATATGACTATTGTAGATGTATATTAATAATGGATGTGGTTGTTATTCCTACTTCTGTTGTTGTGGTTGTTATCAAATATCTATGTTAAGTGCTTAGGTATATATTCAAGTACATTATTCTTTTTTCATGTTATATTTTTTATTGATAATTCAAAATGAAAATTGTGAAGCTGGCAGTAACATGGTCTCTTAAGTTGTACTATTAAGTTCTAAGAATAGATTGCTTTGACCAATCAATTCTCTCATTTACTTCACAAAACAATACTTGTCTATGTTTATTGAAGTGCTTTCATGTTTCAACTAAAGGTTTTAATTCAAAATTACTTAAGAGCAAATGCAGCTACCATTTAAATTTGGTATCACAAGTAGCAGATCATAAACTACTTCCACTTCCAAAATTTTAAATGGTTTTCACTAAAACAATACTCATCTGTTTTGATATTAACTTGCTTCATATCATTCATTATTTTAAAATCTTACAGCTTAGTCATAATAGAAGTTTTTGACAACCAAAATATGGCTGATCCAGTATATGCACTAATATTTTGAAAATCCAATTTGTTTGCATGATGTTTGATGCATGGTTTTCTTTAAAAATGTAAATTTCTGACATTTAGAAGTTTAAATAATTTGATCATAAATTTGATTTTTTGGTATTATATTTTTTTAAAATTTATTTTACCCTTTAGCAGCGATTTTAACACCTGCTAAAAAAGCGCTGCTAAAGCCTTCTTATAGCAGCACTCAGAAAACCGCTGCTAAAGCCTTTGCAGTGAACGCAAATATAGCGGATTTGTAGCGGTTTCTAAACCGCTGTAAATAAATTAGTAAGTGTTTAAACCGCTGCAGTAGGTCTTAAAAAGTGCCGCAAAAGCCTTATTTATTAGTAGTGTATAACCACTAGAAATGGATTCGCTAGTCTATCTGGGGGATAATGCTTATTTCTAAGAATATAAGATGAATTTTGTGTCCTAGGCTGTAGATTTAGTAAAAGTGTAGGACCATGTGTATTATTTTGAAGTTCTTTTATTTGCTTTTATAAATAATCATTTTTCACTTCAAATTTTAATGCATGCTCACTATTATCTAGTTTTATTGGAAGTGTCTCTAGTTTCTCGAATGATTCCTCTAACTCAATATACTCATCTTTCAATAAATTATGTTACTAAATTAATTCAATATACTTCGTATTTAGATCATCAAATTAATTTAACAATCATGCATGCTCCTTATCTAATGTAATATGTTCAATTTTAATGTTAGAATGCTGTATAACTAACATGCCATGCTCATTTATTAAATTAGAAAATTCCTTTTTTCAAACATGTATGCTATTTTTTCATTTTCCAATATGAGCCACGAATTTTCTTGTAAACTAAAAGTAATTGTTCATAGGTTAGCTTGTATACCTCTTCTTAATCAGAGTTATCAATAGCCATTAGGCACATATTTGTTACTTTCTCCTTCGATTCTTATTCTGATGAGTCTTAGGTTGAGTATGTCTATAAACTTTTTACATTTTTATTTCCCCTTTTTGCATTTTGCTCATCATCACCCTTTTCCTTCATAGGGAAACTCTTAAGATTAGGGCAGTCAGATCTTAAGTGACCGGGCTTCCTACACTCAAAACAAGCAGTGTGAGAAGAAACTTTGTTTAATTTTCCTACTTTCCCTTTATTCCTTTATGGAAACCCTTTTACATTGGCTTCATGAAAATTTTAAATAATTTGGTCATCATGGCTATATCCTCGCTCCCTTTAGCTCCTGAGTTATTATTATATATATCATAGGCCTTCAGCGCCAAAATTTTATCCTTTTTCTGTCACCTGTATCTAGCAACCTTTGGCTCATATTTTGATTGTAAGCAATGAGATAGCCCAATAAATTATCAATAGATTATATATTTAAATCCTTAGATTTAGAAATAATGATGACTTATGCATCGAATGATTCAGGTAAACGTAGATTCTTATTAACTTTCTCAAAATGAAAGATTTCTCTTCCTAAAGCATGCAATGAAGTTACTATTTTGGAAAACCAAGTGCACATATCAGATATAGTTTTGCAAGGTTTCATGCAGAAGAGTTTATATTCATGTAACAATAAATTTAAGCAGGATTATTTAACTTCATTTGTATCTTCATAAGCAATACAAAGTCTATTCTAGAGCTCTTTACCATCACTTTACTTTATGATTGGTTGATTGATTTTTTATGCTTGATTGTGCTTATAAATTTCATGATTTTATAGAATTATTTCTTACATGTGTTTTTGCCTAGATATTTCATTAGGCTCTTAGAAGAAAAAAAAATTATACTCATAACCAACAAAAATTTTAAGAAGATATAGAAGGATAACTTGATTAAAAAGTAATCTAGAGCTTGTTTGGGGTCGCATAAAGCATAATCCTCTTTCCTTATTTGGTACTTCTTTGAGACCTAGGGTAGAAGCATACCACCCAACATATGATAGTGCAATTCTGACTCTAGAGAGTTTTTTCTTTTAGGATAAAATCTATTTTTAAACCATTTTCAAACTTTACATGCTAATTATTACATAAGAGTGAACTAACATGCATTATATTAGAAACAAAAAAAAAATTAAAATTGATTTTGGCTTTAAAATCATAGTCACACTTCATAAGTTTAGGGCCACTTAGGAATTTCTTAAAATGTTACCCTTATATTTTGAAAACTTAAATAATAACAACCTACCCATCTTTCATAAGATCGGATAGCATAGTTTTAAAATCGTTTAGGTGGTTTAGCTAGCATTTTCACTCCAGGAAAGATGTAAGTCTAGAAACTTTATACACTTTTACACCTTCTTAGACTAGGCTCGAGTCCACTTCCCATAGAAATGCAACTTAGATCTTGGTTCTAAGGTAGATATTAAATAGTAAGCCCTATCCCTCTAGGAATATAATCCCAACTATCTAATAAAATTTCAACTCTAACATAAAAATCTCCTCATAAAATATTTAAGCCTAATATATGATAGACTAGACTACTTCAAGCTGGTCTTAAAATCTTTGTGCACTCTATCTTTAATCCTTTGACCTCAAAAGAGAATTGTTCAGCATTGAACATATCCCCTTTGAAAACTCCAAAACCTCTCATCTTCGACTTTAACTTTAAAATCAAAGAAAATATTTGTCAATACTTTAATCGAGAGTGTTCTTAGGAGATTCACCTCTATTAAGATATAATTAAAGGCTTACCTTTATAGGGAACTTGTAACTCTAGATTAAACTAAACCCTATATTATTTATATAACATAGGAAAAATCTTTGGGATTGTAAACAATTTTTCAAAACTCTTTATTATATTCAAATACCCTTATAGAATACCACATTTACGCTTCTGGGTGATATGATATTCTCAATGTTGCATTTGACTACGTAAATGACAACATTTCAAAATCCATTTCTACATTCAAATTCCTTTGTAGAATATCATTTTTAGCTTTTGAGGTTATATGATATTCTCCTTGTTTTATTTATTTATATAAATGATAATTTTTGAAAACTCCATTTTTGTCTTTAAATATTATTCTAGAATGGTGTGTTTGCCTTTCAAGACAATATGTTATTCTTTTATCATATTTGATTACAAAAGTAAATTTATTCGAAACCCCATTTCTCTCTTTGAATTCATTATAGAATGTCATATTCATTACTCGAGATGGTATAATATTAATACTGTGTTCAATCACAAAAGTAGGAGCACCCCCAATTTGCGTGGGTATGATTATTTTATTTTCCCTAGCAATGTCTATTGATATTGAAGTAGAGATGTAAAATTCTTTAAGTTTAGCACAACAAAACCTCAAATTAGTTAAAATCTTGGTAGATAACCCATATATTCCTTCTTTTAAAGAGGTAGTAACATACTGAAAAAGTTCTACCCTCGCATGCTCCTTCAGAGGATAAGGGAAAATAAGTAATTGATAATTCAGAGTCTTCACTCCCACCACACCCTGTGCCTTCTCAAGACCTCACTAATGGTGGAAATCCTAAGGTTTCTATAAATGTTAGATCACCTTAGAATCCTTTCCAAAAATATGGGGAAAGATTTGATCAAAGAATTGCTTAATCTTGATATTCGTATGGCTCAACTTACAATAGTACCATGCAAAGAGGCTCTTTTAAAGATCTCTAAAATATTTTTTTTAATAAGGACTTGCTCAAAGCAATATCTGATCACAACAATCCAATTTATATCTCTATAAATGCTAAGAACTTTATATTGTCTCGTGCTCTTATTGTTGTAGAAGCATTTATCAACATCATGCCTCTTAGAACTCCCTCTTACTTGAGGATTGATGCCCGTACGCTTAGTTTAGATAAAATGATGTTGCAGGGCTTTATCAAGAATGATGAAAGGGATTTAGGGCATAATAATCTTATTTCCATAGTTGGGGGAACTCAAAATTGAAGCAAAGTATCACATTATGGACTCAGAAGCATATTTCAATACTCTCTTGGGTAGACATTGGCTCCATGAATATAGGATGGATCCATCTACCCTTCACAAATGCATCAACTATTCTCATGACATCATCGATCTTTATATTAAGGGATATCTAAAATCATTCTCACATAATGAAGTAAAAATCTACAAGGATGCCACTTAATATCTACCTATGAAATAAATCATCTTTTTGTAGGATTTGAAATTGGCCAATAGCCTATAAAATGGGATAATAAATTTGGAGAAAAGGGAAGAGAAATGAGAAAGGAAAAAGAAACAAAAAGTAGAAGAAAAATAAGATGAAAACTACACTTCTCATGAGCGAAATATTCGTTGGTGTCCTACTTCTCCTTCACAACGAGGTGGTAAAATGGCCCAACAGACTAGAAGAAGAGGCATGGAAGGACAAAGTCAAATAGGAATAAATTATGAAAAGGAATACGTGTTAAAACTAATACCAGTAATATGAATTGATATAGAATCTAGCTCAAAGAATGAATCATGTGTATTAGAGAGAAAAAAAAGAGAAGGAAAATACAAATACAAATGAAAGGCCAATGTTTGAAATTTCCTTGGAAGCAGACATTAATGAAAACAAAATGCAGACAATTATTGTGTATGACATAGATACCTCTACTTTTTATATGTACAAGAGATGTGCTAAAACTATAGCTCTAACCCATCTATCTTAGAACAATATTTGCTGGTTAGCAGTTAAGGTGTCACCTAATCTAAGAAACTTTTGAAAACCTACTATATTTATAATTTCTATCGAAAAGAATTCTAAAACTAATGTAAGCATTCATATATTTATTAATAAAATAGTGAAACTACCATTTGATTAGTATCCCTTTGGTGTTAAAAAAACTATCGATTGAGGCTTAACTCCATCAGTTGGACATTAGGTGGATCTCAATGCCTTGAAAACTTATGGGATATAATATAGATCAAACTAAAATTAAGAGTAGGCATTGGCTTTAGCACTATTAGTCTAATGGATGATGATGAATATTATTTGATTATCACTCATAATCTAGAGTCTAATGATCTCTTTACAAAGAATGTTAAAGTACATAACAAACTTTGTTTAGAAGCATCATATGATCCAGATGACCTTCAGGTTATGTATGTACCCCCAAACTTATAATGGAAATTAAATTAACTATCAATGAGTTAAAAGAAAACCACTTTCGTAGTGAAGAAATACCTCATCACAATTTTGTAAGATTTTTATTGAATGATGATCAATCAAACAATTTGGTTAGGCTACATTAATAGTTTAAGGATTGAGTTTTACGGAATTATGATGAAATGCTTGTATTTTGTAGAAGTGGTGTCCATAAAATCAAAATACAACATAATTTAATCCACATCAAATAAGCATCGTGATGCATGCACTTAGAAATTGAATAGCAAGCGATCGTTGATGTCAAAAAGATGATCGATGTAGACTTTATGCAAGAGGATAAATACACCTCTTGGTTGTCTAGTGTCAATCTTGTTAAAAATAAAAATGGATAAATTTGCATATGCATTACGTTCAGGGATCTAAGTAAGGCTTGTTTGCTCTAAGGAGGAGTTCCTTCTGCCTATCTTTGAACTCATTATATATGTTACCTCATCTTATGTGATTTTTTTCTTTCATAGATGGTACATTCGGATATAACCAAATTAGGAAGGCCAAGAAAGATGAGAAATTCACTACATTCAAAATGCATATAGCGATCATATTTGACAAGGTTATACCTTTCAAACTTAAGAAAGCTAGTACAACCTACCAACAAACTATAATTAAAATCTTTGATGAGCTTATCCATAACCAAGTGGAATATTATATTGATGATCTGGTGATCAAAAGTGGAAAAAGAGAAGATCATCATTATGATTTGAGAAAATTTAGAATGTAACTTTGTATCAAATACCCCATGGAAGAAATTCTATAGTGTATGCCCTAGAAAGCTTGCAAAGGAGCTAGCCTATCTTGAATAAGATTTATTTTCCATAGATGTGTAAGGTCATAAGATTCTATCAGACAAGATTGGAATATATAAATAGAGAATTCCTTATAGAGTACAAGATTGTTCTTGCTGAAGATAATGAAGTGGTAGATTAGTGACAACTCTTCATTGACCACTTGTGAGAAAACAAACTCCCTCATGATAAATTAATTATTCATTGGATTAAATAAAGATCCCTTTCTTCTACATTAGTCAATGGCACTCTATATTAAAGATATTTATTAGTAAACCTAAATAAAGATTCCTTTCTATTTAATGTAGTTACGTTGTCTTAATAAACCAAAAGACTAAAAGATCATTGAAGAAGTTCATGCTGGATTGTATGGCACTCACTAGTCTCATCCCATAAAGAAGTTAAAGATTCAATGAATGGGATACTACTGACCTTCGAAGGTAGATGACTATATGAATGGAATATATTATTTTCATTAATGTTAGGTACATGGTGTAGTTCTGCATCATCCACCAAATGATCTACATCCTACAATTAGATAATAGCTTTTTAAAAGTTGGGGTATGAATATTATCAGTCTGATTCATCCACTATCATCCATAAGTCATCAAATTATTTTAGCAACAATAAATTACTTTTAAAAATGGGTTGAAGTTATTCCATTATGAGAATTTAAAGTAGATCATGTATCAAAATTCCTTAAAGACCGTGTCATATATCAATTTGGCATTCCTCATCGAATCATATATGAAAATGATCCATCTTTTAAAAACATCAAAATAAATAATTTCACAAGATGTCATAATATTGATTAGAGATACTTGACCGTCTATTACACTTGAGCAAATAAATTGGTTGAGGCCTTCAATAAAACTTTATTGCAAATTTAAATAAGATATTAGATGATAATAAGAATTGAAGACATGAAAAGTTATGAGAAGCTTTGTGCACTTACCAAACCATATATAGACTTCTACACAATCTATGCCATTCACTTTATTCTTAGGAGATGAGGTTTTGTGGATAAATTTTAAAAAATGCTAATGTGGTGAAGGGTCCTCTAATCTTAATATATAATTTTCTTTAGATGAGAATTTAACTTTATTAGATTTAAATGAGAATTTGACTTTTAACAGTACATAATGGCAAAAAATGATTCATGTAGTTGACCCCACGTAGTGGGACAAAGGCTTGATGTTGTTGTTGTTGTTGTTGTTGTATGAATCTGCAAAGGTTCACATCATGCCATCCGAAAGGATGGACAAATGTTCTACTACCGATTCAAAGAAAGAACTTTGGTTAAATCTTATAATCAAATACTGCATAAGGAATATTTCAAATTACCTATAGAAGGATAAAACAAATATTCACTTATCATTTCAATTATAATAATAAACCAATATATTTCCATAATTAAATATAACATAAAAAACATTTAGGTCATCCCCAAGGATAAAATAAATATTCACTTATTATTTTATTATAAAAGTAACCAACATCCAAGGCTAAATCTACGTCCATATATCCCCCCCCCATCTTAAAAAAAAATAAATTAAGAGAACATTTATTTTTATTCTGGGTTCTATATTTCCTATAAAGGCAAGCCCCAATTTTTAATTACACCTCGAATGAGGAGGCTCTTGATTGAAGTGAATGCTAAAGTTTCTTTAAATTCATATATATTTTTTTTAAAAAAAGATTAGATTATTTTGATCTCAAAATACAGGTTTTAAATTAGAAATTTTTATTTGACCTCGCATACTTTGAATCATAAACTGACATTTTGAAAGGATAGGAATGGGTGTGTAGAGATTGAAAAGTATGTACAATTTGGGCTTCTTCTTGCTTAGAGTGGGTTGCCATCTAATAATCTAAATCACAAATAATCACCTTATACTTATAAGATAGGGTGGCTCTATCCTATGAATCAAGGAGATATAATTTAAAAAACATTAATTAAATACTCTATAACATGTTTATAGAGCTAATTATGCAATGCAAATAATACATGAACAACAATGTATAAATAAAGAGCAATTTTATTCATTTATATTCATCAAAGTACAAACTAGAGTATTCCAAAAATAAAGATGGTCAGGCTCCACCAACAAAAAAACCTGGATTTCTATATCTATCAAAAAGATCTAGATATATTTGCTTATAATCTTTTGGCTCTAGATTTCTTATAGAAAGAGGACACCCTCTAGAAGAGGGATTATCTTTTGAAGCCCTATACACATATACATAAGCAAATACATTTAAATCTGTACAACTCAATTTATATACATTCTACATTTACAATGACACTTTAGATTTATTTTTACAAGTGAACCTAAACACGTAATACTTTTCTTTTCTTTTGTAATAAAAAGAAGATAATATAAACACATATGCAATGCATACATGAACATGATGTAAATATATACAATTTAAAAGCTTGATTATGCATGCCATGAAATCCAAAATACTAAAAATAAGCAAACACACCAAGGATATCCTTCAGACAAAGGTACCCGCATTAAACTAAATACGCTATGGCGTACTCTAAGACTAGAGTCAATTTACTAAACAAACAAATTCTAGTGTGTAGACAAGGTTGTGTATTTGATATGTCCTAGGAGGGATTTATTGTTTAAGTTATTCATCAATTGAATTTGGTTTGTTGAAAGCTAATGAAATTTTAATATAAATTTAAGTTTTAATATTTTGATATTTTCAAATTTATTTTATGATGGATTTTAATTGTTGAATTTGAATAATGGTTGGTTGTTTAGAGCCTTAAATGTCTTAAGTGTTTTTTAATGATATAAGTGAATGTTTATATTAATCGAATAATAATTATCTTTATTTTAAACTAGGGCTATGAAGTTTATTTCACCTTCCTTAGGACTAAGTTAATAGCCTTGTGAGCCCAAGTTACTAAGTAATCATCTATTTAGTTAAGTTTGATTATTAATAGATGATTTTTAATTAATCCATTTCATTAATTATTATTTTTTATTATTGAATTCTTAATGGTTATATGAGTTTGAATAACAATTGCCTTAATTATTTAAATATGATTAATCATTGATTTATTATTAGCATTTCGGAGGAGTATGGGTGATTTAGACTTTTATAAAATTAGTTATGAATTTTATAAATTCAACCTTTTAATTAATGAGTTAACCAAGTGTGTTAATTAATGAATTTTACAATTATAGTGATTATATGTTCAATTTGATGGGGCTTTTGATATCTTATTGTATAACATTTAGTATTGAATGGCCTGAGCTTTAGAATATATTTTTGTGACTTAATATAAATTAATCAATAAGTTTCATTTATTAAGTTTTTACAAATTTGGTTTATTTATATTTGCTACTTATATTTTATATTTATTAACATATTTACTTTATTATACACATTATAAATTATGAAAATCAAAGGAATACTTCTAAGTGGGTGATAAATCAAATCTACTAGATTCCTAATTTTGGTACTAATGAATAACATACTACTCACTAGAAGGTGGATGAGTTTAAAAATTTAAATGAAAGGTTTTCTACAAGGACCTATGGTTTAGAGGATTCCTATATGCATGCAGAGCTTAAGACTCATAGAGGCTCTAAGTTTTATAAAAGTTACCTCACTGGTGCTTAACCAGTGATTTTCTGGCTGTAGCACCTCCATTTGGAAGAGATAGAGGCAACTGATATCCTTAGCTTTAACTTCCAATTAGCTCTATCATTCCCTCACAAATAACACAAAGAGAGAGATATGTATTAAAATTTATTGTATTGTAATTCACAAATGTTTATGCATATAAACTTTTCCAACAAATTTATTAACTTTCAATAAGCATTATATATAAAGCATACAAAGACATGCTAAATTTGAGAACCAATGCAGACAAATCTCTCTCATGATTACACATTGCAATAATCTTAACACATTTCACATGAAAGCTATTATATTACATTATGTCGTCATTCCTAAATTGATATTCATATGAAATTCATAGTGATACTTGAAAGTGAATGACAATGTAAATGATATATGGATTAAATGAGATCCTGTTAGTTTACATTATTTTAAAATTTATAAAGCCATTAAGCAAAACTATATTTAAAATAATTTTTAACCATATTAATCACAATACTATTAATTGTATGCCAATCGATGCCCAATATTCAAAAGCAATGAATAATTAATAACAACATGATTGGTCAAACATAAGAGGACTGATTCATTTCTAAGGAACACAAGCATTATCTATTTTTTAACAATCCAACACATGCAGCATAACTCAGCTGACATATAAGGTAGTGCTAGCAAATAGAGAGATCACAACTTTATATGCATGGAAATTGGAAGATTGAACTCTACAGGTAATTTGAAATAGGAAGATTGACTCTATCAGTAATTTAGTATATACACAATCAAAGGAAACATCTCTTATCAAACTAATTGCTATCACATGTACATAACAAAATGGATTTTTCAAAGCATGATCACAAAACAATAGGAATGAACATTTACATACTTGTAATTTATAACAACAATCATATCAGGAGATCATATAAATAAAGCAAATCAAGTTCTGTATCACGAATAACCATTAACAACAATGTATGCAATAGTGTGTAAAATATAGATAACAGTTCATGTCAGTATATGATATCAAGATACATAACCTTTCTTTATATGTTAATAAGGCATGCTTACTTCAATTATTCTCTTGTATAAGTTGGTTAGGAACATAGGAGATGTTCTAAAAAATTATGAATAATATATATCAATTTGCATAATGCTTTGCCAAATTATTGCAAATATTATACAAGAGTATAGACCTCAAACCATTGCATACATAAGGAAAACAAGATCGAATTTAATTGTTGTCTTACAAGAGGTTTAGCCAAAGTAAATGCAGTTGTAAATAATCATGTTTTATATCAACAATTACATCAGAATGAACATTAACTTCAAAGAAAAGCTGCTCTTAATTCATTAATTTTGAATTTGTATGCAATATTAGATTTGGTTCCAGTGAAAGATAAGATTAGAAAGAGCCGCCTTAGATGATTTGGTCACATAAAATGGCGGCCTTCTGATGACTCGGTTAAGAAAGTAGAGATATTAGATTTGACTTATGTTAAGAAAGGTAGAGGTAGACCTAAAAAGACTTGGTTAGAAAATATTAGAAATGATCCTTCTTTAATAGATTTAAACGAGAATTTTGACTTTTAACAGGACACAATGGAGAAAAAGGATTCATGTAGCTGATCCCACGTAGTGGTACAAAGGTTTGATGTTGTTATTGTTGTTGTTTGCAATATTGAAGCACAAATATACATTGAATACTTTCCAACTTTAGCCACATTCTATTGAATGTTAAAGCATAAGGAGGCATATGAATTTTATGATTTGATTAAGATTTGTCAAATGCACACATTATTAGGAAAATCTTGTCATTCTAAATAAGGATTGACATTATCCATCGTTCAACTCCTTTATTTCTTTTTATAGCACTAGAAATATTACAATGACATGCCCAATCATAATCAATTAAAAAAAAACAATCTCATCAAAACAATCCTAGAGCATTTTATTCTAGATATATACTCGTGTAATTCTAACTTCTAACAATAAAAATATATATAATATCTAAACTTCTAAGGAATCTCGAATCAAGAAAAAAAACCATCTCACATGCAGGGTACCTCATACGAAAACACTTGATAGAACAACAAATACAATTGTATGCATATTTAGACTTTTGTGGAAATTAGTATCAATAATAATCTTATTACTTGCAATCAGATTGGGCCGTTGCCATTGTTTTGATTCAATGCCATTCGAAAAGATGAACAGATATGGTAAATAATAATATGTAGAAGGAAACAGTACCAATCGATCCAATATCAATAATTGGATCTGAACAGATCAGATCGCTAAGCTGATCGCATAAATCCTGAATACAGCACCAACAATATTAAAGGTATATGATATCCCTTGTGTAGATAAAAAAATGATATCGCAAAATCCTTATTTTTGTAGAAATGTGAGATGATCTTGAATCTTGAAACAGATAAGAAACCTCACAGAGAAGATCGAGATTAAAGAAGGAGAAATATTATTTACTTAGTTTATATACAAGCGTATTACACATATATATAGATACATAAACAGAGTGCGGCTACACATTTGGCAACATAGAATTTAGTATTTGTTTTGTTTTATTCTTGTTGCTCTGATATTCCCCTGCAACCTGATGAACCGGAAGTGACAGTCAGTTTGAGTCTAAGTTTGTGAAAACATGGTGTAGCTAAAGCTTTGGTGAAGATGTCGGCGACTTGATCAATGGTAATGATTGGAAGAAGACGTATGGTATTTTGTTGAATGTGGTCCCTTACGAATCTGTGGTCGATCTCAATGTGCTTTGTGCGAGCATGAAATACAGGATTATTGGCAATGGCTATGGCCGATGTATTGTCACAATACACGTCAGTCGGTAAGGATTGGTGTATGCCGAAGTCAGTTAGAATGCGCTGAAGCCAGATAATATCGGCAGCTAGAGCTGCTAACGCTCTGTACTCCGATTCCGTTGATGATCTTGCTACGGTGGTCTGCTTCTTGACGGTCCAGGAGATGAGAGTATTGCCGAGGAAGGAACAATATCCTGAGGTTGACTTTCTTGAGAACGGATCACCCGCCCATCAGCATCTGAAAATGAAGTGAGGCATAAATTAGATTTATTAATGGGAATACCAAAGTCTATCGTACCTTGGAGGTAACAAATAAGTCTCTTGAGCATGTAGATATGTTGAGGCATTGGTTGGTGCATATGCTGAGAGAAGATTAACGCTGTAGGCAATGTCCGGTCTAGTTAGTGTTAGGTACTGCAGTGAGCCTGTAATCTTTCTGTATAACTGCTGATCAGACAGCAAATTTTCTGGACTGAAATCTGGAGGAAGTTTCGTGCTTGGGTTAGACAATGGATTGCATTTTGTGAGGTTTGCCATTTCGATGATGGATTTTGTGTATTGATGTTGCGATAGAAAGTAGGAATCCTCCTTGCATGTGATTTGTATTTCTTGATGCTAAATCACATATACCCTCACCGTCACTTTCTCAAACTGACGGCACCACCGCACCCAACCCGGCTTATGCGCAATGGCTGCTCACCGATCAAAATCTTTCGGCAGCCATGTGCTCCACAATCTCGGCCTCCATCCTGCCATATGTACTGCATCTTGATTCCACGTCAGAAATCTGGCAAACTCTTGAAAATAGATTTCAATCCACATGCCGATCCAAGGTAATACAACTAAAAAATGAGTTGTATCATGTTTCCCTCAAGAACTCCACCATGGTTCAATATCTCAACAAAGTCAAGACTCTTGTTGATCAAATCGCGGCTGCCGGCTCAAACATTGACCCGGAGGAAATCATCTTGCACATACTTAACGGTTGCCACAGACGTATCAATCATTGAAGACTTCTATCAGAACCATGGCGACTCCTCTTAGTCTTGATCAAATATATTCTCTTCTCATCAGTGAAGAGATGCACATTCCCACCGACAATGCTCGGTTTACCTTGCCTGCTGATCCCTCAAAAGCTCTGATACCATGTAGAAATGTGAGATGATCTTGAATCTTGAAACAGATAAGAAACCTCACATAGAAGATCGAGATTAAAGAAGAAGGAGAAATATTATTTACTTAGTTTAGATACAAGCGTATTACACATATATATAGATACATAAACAGAGTGCGGCTGCACATTTGGCAACATAGAATTTCGTATTTGTTTTGTTTTATTCTTGTTGCTCTGATATTCCCCTGCAACCCTTGTGTACATAAAAAAATGATATCGCAAAATCTTATTTTGGTGTTCTTGGAAGGGAACAAACTGTTAATAATATGTTTGCTAATATTTTTCATTTTCTTTGATAATGCAGGAACCAAATTTTATTTCTGAACCCATTTTAGAAGTCCATTGAGTATGCATCCTCAGAACAAAGTGTTCAAATCTCAGAAATATATGTCAAGAAGATGCTTAGGTTACAATATATATATACTGAAAGGCTTCTCAACTAACCTCTGATTTCTCACCATTGCAAGCTAAAGAGCACCATATCTGAAGTGGGTATTCAAGTGTCTTTGCTGCTGCAAGTAATCCAGTAAAAGTAACAGAATCTGGCTTCACTCCATTCATATTCATCTGCTCAAAAGCTTGGGTAGCAATCCTTCCAAGTCCATAGAAGTCTAATGCTCTTTCCCTTGTTTGGCTCGGCCTGCACTCCATGTAATGCAACTTACTCCTGCTGACGCAACGCCTTCATTCTTTCATTCTCTTCAATCAACCCCACTACCGGGAAATGAAGATGCCATCAGGCAGGTTGAACTTGCTCTGACATAGTGAGCAAGGTTTCCTAGCTGCTGGCCGAATCTTGTAGGTGAAATAGAGCAACCGCAAGAGAAAGTGATAGGGGAGGGCCCTGTATGCAATGGAGGAGTGTGAAAGGAGACGGCTGGGAAATGAAAGTGTAGATTGGAAGGGCTAGATCAGGACCTCTCTTCCTCTATGGATTGCATACAAGTCTGCCTAACTATCACCCTTACAAGCCGTTGGCCCTAGCCTTCTTCTTCTTCTTCTTGCTTGGATGGATTGAGAAGTGAGAACCATGACTGAGGAGACTAGAGCGAGATGCGTATGAAGGGGGTGGCTAGTCCTAATTTCACTCATAACCTTTAGAATTAATGTTCGATATTAATTGTTGCAATTGAGACTGAGAGGATTTAGAGGGCTCAATTGGAAAAGAAAAGCTGAATTACAAAGGCCAACTAATTTTATAATATTTTGATTTAAATTGGTATAACTAGTTTGTATTGATTGAAGTTAATTTGATTCGAAAGAAATTAAGTTGAGCCGATTGAAGTTGGCAAAGTGCCAAATTTAAAATTTCAATAGAATTGATTCAAATTGACTTGACGATGCTTGATTGAATTTGTTTGATGAAAAAATAAATGAGTTTTGATTAATTAAGTCTTTGCTCAATTCAATATAATAATGAATTGAATCAATTTCATTTAAGTCGAATCGGACTCGACGTCCTCAAATTTGATTTATTTAATCAAATCAACCTCAATTAACTCGAACGTGATTTAATGTTAATTTTTAAGAAAGAATGATGAGGACAATTGCAAGATAAATTGTAGGCTAGGATGATTTTAGGCTAGATAAATGTAATACAGGGTGACCTCAAATAAAAATGAGGTCAATAAGGCTATTCTCCCATTAGAGGTACAACTTCCTTCTTTAATTGTTGTGGTAAACTATGGTATAACATCCAAACATAGTGTTAGACCTTGATTTGAAAAGCTCTAAAGTTTGGTAGAGAAGTATTTGCAGGCTCAACAATATCTAATTTTATGTAAATCATGTATGATTCAAGCACATGAAAAAATCTTAAAAGTTCTCTGAGGACACATGAAGGTGCAAAAGGAACACCAAGAGGGGGATGAAGGATTTCCTTTAAAAAATCTCTCTCTAAAAATAAAATTTGATATGAGGAAATAATAAAGAGATTAAAATAATTACAATAAATTTTTTTAGAAAATAAAAATTATTTTTTTCTAAATTCAAAAATAATTTTCAACCAGGTATCATTCACCAAAGCCTATTTCATAAAGATAATCAAAATAAAATCATAATATAATAAAATAAATTACACAAGAAGCAATGTGCAAAAAAGTAAGAACATGTAAACTACGATTATAATGGTTCAGTTGAATCGAACTATCTCCACTCCCCAAAGATCCTCCTCTTTAGGTATTACACTAACGCATTCTCGTTTATCACATAGATAGGTGAAGAAGCCCTTTTCCCTTACCACAGGAAAGGAATAAGCTTTATAGACTGTGAAGAATCTCCATCCTCTTGCCTCCTCATGCTGATGGAGATTTCATTCCTCTTTTTGACTCGACGGCTTGGCCAAGATGCCAAAGACTCCTCTCGCCTCCTCAACCTGATAGAGATGTTGATCCCTCATTTGGCCTTCTTGCCCTTGTGGATATGTCAACCCTCATACTTCTCACAAAGTTGGAGATACCATCCCTCCTCTTTCCTTTACAATTTGAAGGAGAAGTTGATCCCTAGCCTCCTTAGCTAGGGAGTAATTCACTCCAAATATTCTCTTTCTTAGAACTCCTATCCAAGAGATCCACCAAAACACAACTAGAGGACCTAAAGGTGTAGGCTGGCTAGAGCAGCCCGTATTCCCCCTCACACCCATTTACTACCTCAACATAAACTCCCTCTCTCAACCATACCTCCTTGCTCTCTGTCTTGTGAGGTGGACTCTCCAAGCTCTCTCTCAAAAAGAAAATGTCTTTGATTACTCAAGAACTCTTGCCCTAAAGTCAAAACAAGTGTTTATAAATTGAGCAATGGAAAATCTATATATTTTTTAATATTAAACCTTCTGATCGTATAGTACAATCTATAAATCATATAATAAAATTATTTTAATTTCATTGAAAATCATCTTGTATAATTCATAATAGTCCAGTATGATTTGTTATATCAAATCACAGATTATTTATGATGAACCAAGTTTACTCAATTGAGCTCTCTATTAATCATCTAGTATAATTATGATTATATAATATGATTATTAATAAATAATTAGAACCTAATTTGATTCCATAATATGTGGGACTAATTTAAGCAGCTTCAACTAAAGTTTATATAATACAAATCAACTTGTACGGTACATTCAATTCATATTTTAAATTTTACTAATGTAAGTAACTAAGATTGTATGGCAGGGTTTCCAAAAAATCCCATACAACATGGTTGTAAAGTATGAGTAATTATAGTCTTTTAATTAAACATTTGAATAGATCATACAATATGATTTGGATCATATAGTACTATTAACAGAAAAATTCAAATATTCAATTTTACTCCTGCTTGTGAGTGAGTGCATGGTTTCTTAGACAACATACACCTAATACAAAAAATGACTCATAAAAATTAAAAGTATTGGTTATGTCAAGTACAAACTAACTTATACTCTGACAC
Organism: Dendrobium catenatum; assembly: GCF_001605985.2. Taxonomy (NCBI): domain Eukaryota; kingdom Viridiplantae; phylum Streptophyta; class Magnoliopsida; order Asparagales; family Orchidaceae; genus Dendrobium; species Dendrobium catenatum. The sequence goes on from NW_021497123.1 coordinate 204,487, forward strand.
TACTATGTCTTGAGTCTCGTCTCTTTAATGCTGCTTGATGTATGTTGACCCTAAAAAGGTTACAAATACATAAGAAAAATATTTAATATGTAAATGCGAGAATAAGTAATAAACATCTAATAATATTTATAATCATCAAAATACAAAGTTGGGCTCCAAGATTACAACATTTATTATTCCCTTATGTTTGCTAAAACTTTACCTACTATAAATTTTTCTACTTTAAATTGTCTTCTTGTTCCTAAGGATTTGTATAAGTCTTTCAAGTGGCATCATTTCCTTAGAATTATGGCCGATTAGGTAATATATTTCCTAAGATTATCCTAGTCTAACCCTTTTACCTGCTAATTTTTCATATTGTGTACATGCTCTTTTAGGTTGATTATAAACCCAAATGATTAGGCTTTCTTTCTTTAGAACTCTGGTTATCTATTGTCATATAATACCTCTTAGGTATCCTCCTATTTTAACCATCATTGATTACCTAAATTCAGCTATTAGGGATGATTTCCCTTTTAGGTATTTTCCTTCCTAAATATGCTTATTAAGGATGATTTCCCTTTTAGGTTTTTGCCTACTTCAATGTGTCAATTAGGGATTATTCTGACCTCATTTTTTTTCTAAGATCATTCAAACCCAAAATATCTAAAATTCTATTTCAAATTAGGTATCACATAGCTTCATCAAGCTTTTAGAAACAAGCTAGTTATGCGGAAGCGTTAAAGAAGTCTAAATGATTCTAAAAAAAAGAAAAGAAATATAATAATTTTTTTTTATTTTAGTTTTGTAGAGAATAAATATAGTTTTTTTTTTTCAAAATAAAATTAAATCAAGATTAATCATGAAAATTCACTTTCATAAAGATAATCAAGATAACATGAGAGTGTAGTAATAGTAAATTGCATGGAAAGTAAGTATGAAAAAGTATGAATAAGAACACCATATTTTATAGTGGTTTAGTCAAATAAACATATGTCCACTCTCTAAAGTCCTTCTCTTGGGGTATTACACTATATGTGTCTCCCTCAATCTATAGGTAGGCTGAGAAGCCCTTCTCCCTTGACCAGGCAGAGAATCACATTTACAAACTCTTCACACCCATTAAATCTCCTCTCGCACCTCTATGGCCTAGTGGAGCTACTTTCCCACTTTTTATTCTCACGTAAGGAGAAAATTTCAATATGTTCTTTCTCCTCCAAGCCCAGTGGAGATGTTAATCCCTCCTTTAGCTCCAAGCTGGGTGGATATGCTAATCCCTCATTTAGCTTTAAAGCTCGACAGAGATATTGTTCTTATCCTCCTTAGCTAATGAGAGACATTTGCTCCAAAGACTTTCCTTCCTAGAACTCTCTTCCAAGAGCTCCACATAAAAAAATGGAAGGATCCAAGGTGCACTCTAGATGAAGCAACCATGTCAATCCCCTTACACTCCCTTAACACCCTCATGGCTTTCTCTCATGTCACTAAAGAATTTATAATGTGGGCTCTCAAATATGTTAATTTTAAATTGTCTTCTAATTGTACATTACAATCTTTAATTTGTAAAGTAAGATTAGTTAAATAATGTTGAAGATCATCATGTATAATTTGAAATCATCCAGCATTATTAGTTCCAATTGATTGTCAGATTATATAGGACGAATTAATATTCATCTAGAGAGCCTTGGGTGGATCAAATAGTATAATATTTATATCATACAATATGATCTATTATTAATTTAAATCTAATTCGACCCCAAAATATTCAAATGTAAATTAGTAAATTATAATTAAATTTCATCTAGTACGAAGATATTTGTACAATATAATCAATGCAATATTAAATTTCAAAATTAGCTATTTCAACTAACCAGGATTCGATGATGGGATTTCTTAATATACTTGATCATCTTGTAGGATGTGTATATCATATAGTATGATTAGTTATAAGCCAATTTGAGTAGTCTAACTTAATTAATTATTTTATTATTTTTGTTCAAACAGATCATACGGTATGATCTAGATCATGCAATTAACAAAAAAATTAAAATTTTGAATTGTGTGTGTAAATGATTGCTAAGCCAACATATTCCTAATACAAAAATAAATTCAAGAAAAATGAAAAATATTGACTCTATACAAATAGACCAACTTTTACCCTAGTGTTACATTATCTTTAATCGATTCTCCAGTCTTTGCTTGTATGATGTATACATGAAATGATTTGTAGCACATAAAATAAATATCTAAAATGTGATGGATGAATAAGTACAAAAAGTATCAAAAAATATTTGTAATCATCAAAACACACAATCGAGTTCCCATATTATAATAATTTTCCCCTTTTGGATGATGGCAAACATTGTCGGTTAGAAATTAAATTTGATAAGTTTATATTTTATTTCCTTTTAAGTTCTCTGCCTTACTAAGTACTTCCTTTTAAAAAATGGGAAAAGTCTTTAATTTTTTATTTTTTATTTTTTATTTTGAAGAACAAACTTTCATTTTAGCACTCAATGAGCAAATACTAAAATGAAATATATCTAGTTGTAATAATTAATAAATTAGCAAATACAACAATTAAACTTCCTGCTCCCCCATCTAAAATCACCAAAAAGAGGAACACAACTAGAATGAAAATGAAAAATAGAAAACAAAGTTCATTAAACACAAGTTAAAAAAATAAGCAATCATGCAAAAAACACTAAAAAGGTGAAAAATGTAACAAAATGATATAAACACAAAAATAAAACATAAAAAAATCAAATCATCTAAAGACCCTAAAGTCCTAAGAACTTGTGTCAATTACTACAAGTCCAGTCTTGAGTGTGTTGAATGTATCATAATTCAAGACTTTAGTGTAGACATCTTGTAATTAGTTTTCAGTATCCACTTATTGTTATTCTATTTCACCTTTTACCACGTGATCTTGAATATAGTTATGTCTAATATCAATATGCTTGGTGCAAGAATGTTGAATGTGATTTTCAGAGATAAATTTTTTTCTAAAATTATCACATACAATAAGGATGGTTCTTATAGGGAGTCTAAAATCAAGAATCTGCTGATTCAGCTAAAGTAGTTGGACAACACAGCTTCCTACATTTACATATTTAGCTTTTACGATGGATAAGGCTACAAAATTTTCCTTTCTACTAGATTAGGAAACTAGAGATTATCACATTTTACTGCTCTCATAGGTCCCCAAGCTAGCTTCATTATTCTTTGATCTTGGAAATCCTAGCTTTATTATGAACTTGATTGGTATATGAAGTGTAGTTATGTTATTATCATTTTAACTAAGTTAATTAATTATAACATATAAGGTAGAAGTGACTTTTTAAAATACATACCATATTTTTGAACCAATTTGGAAATTCATAGTTAACCCTCTTTTCCTTCTCTAATGGTGATGATATAGTCAAACCATTAACAAAATTCCTATAAAAGTTTTGAATTTAGGATCTCTGTGTATAAGTCTACAAAATATATGTAATGTTAGCTCAACATACTCGAGATATGGCTCAACTTTATCATAATTAAGTAGAGTGTATAGTGTGGAAACTCTCATCTCCTTATATGTTAAATGAACATAGTGCAAGTGCCTATTAGGTCACCACATTCATTGAATACTGCTATGTTACTGGTATATTGACATATATATGGATTATCAAAATTTTGTGGAATAGTATTCCTTGTTGATTATAACTTTAGATCAAAGTAGTATGAGCAAAATTGAATATTCTCATACATCAAGCATGATTTATATATTGATACTTCATGATGTAATTTATTCTTTATACTCTTCATAAGTTTTTTTAAATACTTGAATCATGTATGGTCATAAAATAGTAACTTTTTTAATATGTTAGATATGTTATGTTTGCATAAAATTATTTCTCAGAAGGATACATTCACTGATATTGAATAGGTATATTAACTCTAGCCCATATGGTAAATATATGGGCAGATGCTCTATGGATTCCAAAAAATTTACAGGAAACATCTTCTCAACCTTACACATATTGAATAGAATACTATGCTCAATATAGATCAAAGCTTCTTCATTCAATCTTGATGATCATAAGCCCTTAATGAAGATACTTAGTTCGATTAAGTGATTATAATATAATCTGAAAGAGAACTGAAAGTAGTGGACAACAAATATTCTATGAAGATATGATATTCATAACTTCTCAATCCAATTAATCTCCTTGATTTCATGTCAACACATCTGCTGAGGTTGAAAGCATATCCATCAGGTAGCTTTAAGATCTGCTTACATTCACAAACAGTTTGACTTTTCCTGAAGTGAATGTGAATGTGGGTTTTTGCTTTCAAAGTTTATCATTTCCATCTTCCTTTAACTCAAGTGTTTTTCTCCTACAAATATGCTTCAAATCCATCCTAGATTTTACATTATCTTTAGATTTTTCCTTGATGCCCATCACTATATTGAACACACTATCAAAAACATTCTTCTTTATATACATCACATCTAAATTATATCCGATCAAGTTTGTTATCCAATTTGGCAAAGACTAGAAATGATATTCTTTTTTTAATTGTGAGTAACTTCATACCTGGGTAACTTTGTAAATAGCTAATGTTGGAGAATTAATTATCATGTGAACAAAATTTACTCTTTTAAATATTTCCTCATTGGTTAACCTTGATGTAAGCTACATCATCTTCATTTTATTTTTAGTGAACAATCCTTATTTTGCCTGAATGGATGATTTAATTTCTAGAAAAGAGCATGGGTGGCAGTTAAACATACTATTCTTACCCCCATATTTCAAAGTAAATGATTTAGTATATTGTATGTTGGAAAGTTACCAATTATCCAAACCAACACAACCCTCAATGTAACATTTTATTCGTTGGTTATATTAGATGTAGTAACTCCTTCATTACATAATGATTATAAGTCACTGATTAATGGTTGTAAGAACACGTCTATCTTTACTTTTGGATTATGTTAGTGTGGAATGATGTGTCAAAAATATGTAGGGTGTACTCATACACAACTCTGGAGATAGATTATAGGGGGTGAGCATCACGGGCTAGTATGAGTAAGAAGAGGCGAATTGACTAATTGGAGTAAAACCATCTATAAATAAACCTAATATTATACAGTGAAGGTAGGATGTGTACGACCCATTTTTTTTATGCCTCCACTCACCTACTTACATGATGTGTTTGTTATGACATATTATGAATATTCTATCTTTGTTTTCAACATCTTCATAATAATAAACAACTCTGAGTGAGTAGTGCACTCATTTCAAATTAGATGTTATACATCATGCAACAATTCATAAAAGTTTTATACCTCCTTATTCAAGGACTTATGTATATTTTTTAAATTGTGGCCAACTTGTATCATAAACAAAGTCTTTAAATATCCTAATTCTATCTTCCTTAAATATGTTTTGACTTTTAGGTAGACTATATTGAGATCCAAAATAAGGCTCATACTCACCATATGAAGTATGATATCAATATTTTGGCATGAATACTCAATGATCTAGATCAATAGTAATCTCATATGGTGTAATGTAGGCTTGATTTTTATGTTTTGAATATGGTCAATAAAATCTTCCTTGTATTATAAAGAAAGATAATTAATAGCCTACCTAGATGACAAAATTCACTCCATCTAAAAATTCATCTGTTAACTTCTTAAATCCAGGCAACAATCAGTTATACATCCACCTGCTATGATTTTGAATAGCCATAACACCCTTGGGCTATAAATTTTTACAACCAAACAATAAGTTTTATATCAATTTGATGTTATTTATGTGTAATTATCATCATAAAATTTTTGAGATGACATATAATATAAACAAGATATACAATAAAGATATGTGGATAAATAATCAAATGAGACTCTCTCTAATCTTATCTTCTATGGAATATATACCAATCTTTCCACCTATATGCTCATTTTGTATCCTTTCTCAAAGAGTAAAGCCACTCATCTACCTGAGCATCCTCAACTCAGTAACACTTAACATAATATTATTATTCTCTTTTAATGGACAACATTCTACACTATAAAGCCTTACAAGTCTCACCATGATCTTAAAGAATATTCCTTTACGTTTGAGGGGGGTTTTCTATCACAGAATAAGTCCAATGCATTTCTCCACTTCAACCATCTAACATGAATTCTATTAATAATTTTTCTTTCTATTTCACCATCACTCTGAATAGATCTGAGATATCTAAACTGTGTAATGTTATTAATCACTTGATCATCCAATGTCACAATACCTCCACAAGACTTATTACTACTAAAAGTATATTCCATATATTCAATTTTGGATCTACTCAAATGAAAGCCTTTAGAATTTATGATTGACCTCCATAATACAGGTTTACCTTCAACTCCCTTTCTAGTCCTATCAATAGGAAGAATATCATCAGCAAGTTAGAGAGGTGGATTTATTGGATTTGGATGAAGAAGCATGAAAAGGTAAAAAAGATAAATACCTTCACAATGGATAGGCTTATTTTGGAGGTGAAGGAGGTGTGACTTTAGATGTGATAGAAGAATGGTAAGGAGGTGTGACTTTGAATGCAATAGAAATGGCGAGGTGTGACTTTGGATGCGACAGAAGAATGAAAAAGAGGTGTGACTTAGGATGCAACCTCAAATGCGACCTAAAAGAACAACAAGGAGGTGTTACTTCGAATGTGACAAGAAGTAACATTGTCAAAGAAAGCAAAGAAGTAATTTAGTGTCTGGTTCCAAATGAGCTCTCATAGATAAGTCGAATATAAATGAATAGCTAGATAATAAAGAAGAAGAAATGCAACACTAGAAAACATGGCAGAGGTGAAGTCAAAGAGTATAGAAATGGAAGAAAGGGTAGAAGAGCAAAGTTGAAGAATAAAGTGAACGAGTAAATGAAATGGATGCACAAACAATCGATTAGATATGATAGTTTACGAAGCATTTTTTGTAGAGTAGCATCAATTTGCATTAAAAATTGCCATAATTAAATTAGAATTTATGCAGCAAATCCACCTCAAATTCCATCCAAAAATTTTGCCAAATTTTACATCATAGATCTATCAACATTTTCAATAAATAAATTCCACCATAAAGTCTTCTGCATATCCGTCGCAAATGGCTTGCTTTCATGTAGTGTATGTTCTATAGCACATCCTAGGGCTCTTTATGCATGAATGAAAAATCTAAAATGTTTCCCATGGGAGCCATTTAGCATTAATTTTGGGTGTTGTAGTGCAAATCTCTATGGTTGGTCGGTATTACAATGTCGCTTCCTGGAGTATCATGTCGCTATATAATTTTTTTTTTAATTAAAAGAATTGATTTTTACTTCTTTCTCATTTTAATAACCACCCCCCCCCAGACACACACACACAAGGTAGTCGACTAAAGAGAGGGGAAGTTTTTAGGGAAAAAAAATCCATTTTGTTCGGTTCTAGTCCATTTTCTTCTATTAGACTAGTTCATAAAGTTGTCAAAATCAAGATAGGTTACATTCTATCTATCACAATTTCAAAAATTATTAAAATTTTAAGAATTTCATTAGATAATTTATAATTTTATAGTGCAAAAAATGAGTATATCTTTACACCAGTTAAACTTTCACATTATAACTTTCTATATATTGTAGATATGATCATTCTAGAAATTTATGTACTAAAAAAATGCTAGATAGTTTGAAAAGTGTGCAATTTTTAACAAATTAAAAAATAACTCTGAACTAAAAAATAAGGTTATAATATAATTAATGCATTGCAATAATGTTCTAAACAATCTCTGGTGATCTGGTGAGATTCTGAAACTATTAAATTCTTCCGAGTTATTAAATATGTTGCCTACCAATAAGCATTTTTGTGCATTTTTTAAATTTATTATTTATATTTCTTTCATTATAATGCACTTAAATGTATACTTATCTACTTGAAATGTGTGAGTCTGAAGGGATCTTATATTAGTGGAAGTTCTTTTGTGTTGAATGCACCATAAGTCTTAAGGGCTTAAATGTTTTAATATTTGATATAAGCTAAGCATTAGAAGTCATAGTGGCCTATTTTCTATTATACAATTATACTAGCATAGAAAGTCTTATGAGCATAAACTCTAATATTTATTTTTTATGAGAGGACTAAGGGCCTTCATAAAACATAATACTTTCTACTTAAGTATATGAAATACTTATTTATTTACATTCAATATAAAGTCTATTATATTTAAGTTATTTCCAAGTAATATTTTGTCTGCTTAGTATAATAAATTATTATTAGCTACTTTTAAATTCAATTAAATGTATAAGAAAATAGTTATGAAAAACTTAGATTAATGGGTGTGACATGTTGAGCTATTTTGGTTCACCCTTATTATGTATTTTGTTTCACATCAAAGGAAGGGTAACAAGTCGATTAAGTATCTAAGATTACATGTTCTAGTCTATTTGATTAGGTATTTTCTAGTTTATAGATTTTATATAAGCACGACTATTATTTGTTCTGCCCTGCATTATTTATTTTGAGTCTATTACCATGTATTATAGTGTATAATTTTTTTTTGTATATATATTTTGAAGATGAATGAAAAGAAATTCTTGGATGAGTTTACTTTGTGTCGTTGAAAAAGTATTGGGTTGGATTGTGATAGTTAGTGGGCGTTAGATGTCGTAAGACTGTAGTCGTGCAAAGGTGGTCATAATATTATAGTCAAATGATTGTGATTTGAGGATTGTAGTCGAGATACAATGGTCTAAGGAAGTTGATAATTGGTAGGCCACATAGGTGGAAGTATCATATTCTACAATGATGGTATAATGATCATAGTTCCCGGGCAATAGAGATTTAAAGATCATAGTCGATGAGCGAGGGCTGTCAAAAGGCTACAGTAGGGTGATAATGGTCTAAAAACCATAATTGAACAATAGTGGTTGGATGACCATACAGAGGTGATAGCGATCTGAAGGATGGTAGTCGGTTGGGACGGAGGTTGGAGGACCATACTTTGTGTCAATGTAGATTGATGGATTGTAGTCGAGCAATAGTAGTTCGAAACCATAGTTTGTTGAAGATGGTCTAAGCATTGTAGTTAGACAACAATAGTTTAAGGACCATGTTGTTCGGTTAACGAAGGCTAGAAGGTGGTGGTCGATCTATATTGCTCAAGCAGTGCTTCAAGATCCTTATAGCATCAGAGCTCTTTTGAATTTCAAGCCAAATTTCAAGATCATACTGCATCTTGTCCATCCTCCCTTTATGTTGAGAGAGTGTGTGTCTATTTATAGCTTTCTTAGAGTAATAAACCCCGTAAATATTGTGAAAATAAGAAACAGTCCATTGAATGACCCATATTGATTTTACTATTCAATAAGAATCAATTAATCACTTATGTAATATCCAAAGTTTCAGAGCAGGTAAATATAATTTATTTTAGTGGAATTGTGATTTTTAATAATTAAATTATTAATATGTAATTATTAGTAATTATATTAAGAAATATAAATTAATTCCTGTATTCCTGAATAGATGCTTAGGTTGGGTTGAGAGAGATAGCAGTTATACAAATGTGAGTGGGCCCTCACAAAGCTCTTATCCTTATTCCTGTGGATTCACGCAAGCAGGAAAGATAAGGGAGTTGGCATAGTGCAGTTTGCACTGCTTCAGTGTTCGGCATAGTGGTTGTAGGTATAAGGTGGTTTGGTGCGGGAATTCCTGAAGATTCCCTGAAGGAAAACTATCGGCACAGTGCTTCTTCCGTTGATTTCCTGGTTCAACCAAAGTAAGGCTGCGGCACAGTAGCAGGAATCACTGTAGCATATTTCGCTACAGTGCTGCAGGAATTGTAGATCAGTTTGGCTATGTGGTAGAAGGCGGCACTAGGAATCCTGAATTACAGCAGGCTGGAAATACCGATATAGTGATTGCTGGGTAGAGTTCTTTGGCTCAGTGCTAAGAAGGGAAATTATCATCTGGTATGAAGAAGATCCCGTAGGTTGTTCAAAGAATGGAGAGTAAGATTCCAACAGGAGAAACAACAGGAAAGATAAATGGAATTGAAGCCTTGGAGCAGGATTTTGCTGTAAAGGAAAACTTCTAAATTCAGATTTCAGTAAAAGAAGAATAAAGAAAGAACAGTGAAGGAAGAATAAGTGGGAATAAGAAAGAAAAGTCAGAGAGGAAAACACAAGTAAGTTATTTTGGTATGTGCTTAGTGTGGAATTTCAATTAGTAGTAAAAGTTCATAAAGATATTATAATTAATGATGTCTTAGATAAATTTGGTCATATATCAAGAGAAAGCTTCGAAGTGACTTACAATCGTAGAAAACTTCGAAGTAGAGAATTGGAGACACCTCAGCAAGAATGTAAGTAATGCATTTATATTCAAATTTAAGAAATTTCATTTATAAGCATGAAGATTAATTTTGAATGCATTAAAGTAAAAGGTTATTAATTTTCTTTAATGTATATAAATGATTTTTTATTCAAGTTTTCAGGTATGAACAATCAGATACATAATGAAATCAGGTAAGTGTAAAACAAGGTTTAGTATGTTAATCTAAATGTTTTCCTACTTGATACTGTTTTGGAAAGATGTCAATTTATTGGCATATGGGATGCATTTTAATTGTACACTGGTGATCACAGCAATGATTATGAAAGAATGCAACAACTTAAGTATGACTTATGAACACTGAAAAATTTTATGAATATCAATTGAAAAGTAAAGTTTGGCTACAAATTACGTATAACTGTAATTACAGGTGGGGCAAAAGGGACCCGAGGGGCAAAAGGGACCCCAGATAATGTACCTGTATTACAAGAGGGGCAAAAGGGACCCCAAAGAATATGATACCTGCATAGCAGGTGGGGCAAAAGGGACCCCTAAAGAGGCAAAAGGGACCTCTATGTCATTCAATGGCGATAATGCCAGGTTTACCTGGGCTCCATTAAATAATATTATGAAGTGTAGCCAAATATTTTATAGATTAAAATTGATATTCATTATTGAATTCAAAAGAAGTAAAATATTAAAATTAATTATAAATTTATGATGATTTCAATGCTTGATTATCCTCAATTATTTATACTTTAAATGTTAATTAATTTGCAAAGCTTACTGAGTCTCATAGCTCACCAGTGTTTTCTTACTGGCTGTTGTTACAGGAAAGAGCAAGGAGAAGATTGTTGCAGATTAATTTATCCAAGTTATTTATTCTTTTATGTTAAAGTTATTTTTTTGTGAGTCTTCTGATAAGGTATGAAAACATCTCATAAATGGATTTTAATTACTTTTCCTTAGTAGCTCTGTAAGAGTATGTTATTGAGGTTTTAATTCGGAAGTTGCTTCCATTATTATATGAATTAAATTATGGTTGGATGTTTTATATGATCTTCTAAGAAGAGAAATTGCATTAAATATTTTGAAAGGGAAAAATGTTTATGTTATGCACGTTACACTCCACCGTACTGTTTAGTGGTATTGTGGGGTGTTACAACTTAAGTGCCTTAAGGTTGTTTGAATAAAGAGATCATACGCTTGTTGAATTTATCACGTTGAGCTTCTTGATTTGATTATAAACATGCTAAATTTGTAGACCAACTGATTATCTAGTGAATGTTCTAAACTTTTCAATTACACTTTAGGCTCAAGATCTATCGAATTAGATAATTTTTGGTGTTATTGGGTTCGCCTCATGGAGACATTAGTTCAACATCAAGTTTGCCAAAATTGCTTCTTTTTTATGTTCTTAAATTTAATTTTCAAAGTTTTTTGTTCTAATAAGTTTTTAGATTCATGTCGGATCAAGATGATCGTCAATGGCGTATCACGAGTTGTGCTTGAATATGAGTCATATTTCTAATATTTTTTTTGTTTTATTTATTATTATTATTTATATTTTACTTTTTATAATGTAATAAGTCACTTCTCACAATGTTCGAAAACAAAGATTATGCCATTTTCTTAATAAAAAATCATGGAGGGCAAATCCAACGAATCTGTTCAAATTGCGGCATCCCAACAGCCTGGTTCACCCTCTCGCGTTGCGGGACCGACAAGTGAGCACGACCCAGATGGCCTCCAATGTTCTGCTCCGTTCTTGCCTATCGACACCCACGTGATAGTGGGCCCCCAAATAAGCCCAGGACGGACTGCCACAATACGTAACCGGACGGTCTGGCTTGCCGTGCTTGAGAAACAGGCGGGGTTGACAGCCTTCGATCTTGGTGGGCCCCTTTCCGCAATAGATATTGCACCCAATTTCATACTAAATATCGTGCAATTGGGCGGCTGATGGGCCAGTGCCATTAATGCAATCTTGAAAAAAAAAAAGCATTCACTTAAAAAAAAAAAATTGAAGCTTTAAAATATTAATTATTATTTTTTCAATAATATTTTAATTATCGATAAGTCTAATAAAATGGATGTGCAGTTCAGATAAAAGAAATATAAATAGTAGGTGATGGAGAAAAATGGCACTGTTTGATTGCATCCATCTTTTTTTTAGTAATAATATATCTCCTATGGATTCTGCGTTTAGATAATTAAGTTATTAATAATTGTACACATTTTAGATATTTAAAACCTATTATTTAAAATGATCTTCATATCTTCTTCAACGACATAAATTCTTTAAGCTTTAAAAAGTGAGCAAATTACACAAGAACTTGCATAAAAAGGTCTCTACATAAATTCATGAAGCTTTCAACAACAAGCAAGCAAATCACATTAGAGCTCCCATGTGAAGGTATCAAAATATCTGAGTTGAAACTCATGTGAGAGCTCGATGTTGTGTGAAGTCATGCAAGTGAATGAAGTCGAGTGACGTCAGCATGCGTCCAATAATAGGGACGTGAACAAGTGTCCAATAACTCAAGTTGAGGAGTGCTATAAGATGAAAATAATTATATATATTGACACCCCTCTCTCTCTCTCTCTCTCTCTCTCTCTCTCTCTCTCTCTCTCTATATATATATATACGAAGCTCTGATACCATGAAATAATACCTGCAATAGGAATTAGAAGCAATACAGAACTAGAGACAGAGAAGGCATTAATGGCTGAAGAACCTTGTAATCTCATTAATTCTACTGTGATATTAAATACATCATATATAGAAGGAAGGAGGAGACATATCCTGCACAAGCCGCATATTCTGCACAACAGTCTGGCAACTCAGAGAACGTGAAGTGATTCCACCAGTGAGCTGTAATAGGAGAACCATATAAGCTCACTGCTCCTGAAGTATACTCTAACAGTCCCCCTCAAACTCAGCAGACGTAGAACGAATGGTGAGTTTGTCACGTAACTGAGAGAAACGAAGAGGCGACAAGGGTTTGGTTAGAATATCTGCAATTTGATCCTGGGTATTGATATGTGAAATAGAGATAGCTTTTTGTTGAATATGCTGGCTTATAAAATGATAATCTATCTCAATATGCTTGGTGCGAGCATGAAAAACCGGGTTGTGAGCTAATGCAATAGCCGAAGTATTGTCACAATAGATGGAGGTAGGCTTGGATTGCGGCAAGGAAAAATCATCCAGCAGGCGTCGGAGCCAAATTATATCGGAGGTGGCTGATGAAAGAGCACGATACTCCGCTTCAGTCGAGGACTTGGCAACAGTTACTTGCTTTTTAACACACCATGAAATAAGAGTAGGACCAAGAAAAGAACAGAAGGCAGTAACTGACTTCCGATCAACAGAATTTGAAGCCCAATCCGCATCTACAAAGGTTGTTAATTGCATATTACCCGGATTCAACGGAAGTCCATAAGAAATCGTCCCCTGTATATACCGCAGTAACCTCTTGATTGCCTGAAAATTCCCATTGGTCGGATTATGCATATTTTGACAGATAGAATTGACTGCAAAAGCAATATCGGGACGTGTTATAGTAAGATAATTCAATGAGCCAGCTAACCGACGATAAAATGATGGATCAGAAAACAGTTGGTCAGATTGAACAAGGCCAGATGACTTGAGCGTAATTGGTGTAGGAACGGCAGTGCAGTTGATAAAGCCAGAAGAGTTCAATAAATCTGTAGCATATTTCGTTTGATGGAGAAAAATGCCACCCGGCTTTTTCAATACCTGAATACCGAGAAATGTATCCACAGCACCTAGCTGCTTGAGAGAAAAGGTGGTCTTGAGCATAAGGAGTAGACGGTCAATAGTAGGAGAGTGATTTCCCGTAAGTAACAAATCATCTACATAAATGAGTAGATAAAGGCGAACGGAGTCCGAGCGATAAAGTAGAAGCGAAGGATCCGCTTTGCTAAAGGTAAAGCCAAACTGAAGCAAGGACTGAGTGAGTTTAGTATACCATTGGCGCGGCGCCTGTTTAAGACCATATATTGCCTTATGCAACCGACATACATAATGAGGATGCTGATTATCTGTAAAGGCCGGCGGTTGCTTCATATAGACTTCCTCATGAAGGTCGCCATGTAGAAAGGCATTAGAAATATCGAATTGTAGCGTAGGCCAATTTTGATGAAGAGCTATTAGCAACAAAACACGGATAGTAGGTAGTTTAGCTACCGGACTAAAAGTTTCAGTGAAGTTGACCCCATGTTCTTGATCAAAACCTTGTGCAACTAATCTTGCTTTATAACGATCAATTTTCCCATCAGGTGTTGTTTTTAGTTTGAAAATCCATTTGCAACCCAAGATAGGTTTGTTTGAAGGTGGCGGTTGCAAACTCCAAGTGCCTTGTTTTTGAAGAGCCATAAATTCATCTGACATGGCATTTCTCCAACACTCATGTTTGAGTGCTTGATGAACTGTAGTTGGAGTTGTCGTGGATGGAGAAACCGTGTGTAAGTCATAGATAATTTTAGGCTTAAGGTTTCCAGTCTTTTGTCTCGTTTGCATATGATGAAATGGTGCAGGGGGACGAGTAATCTCGGGCACAGTGATTGGAGATGGCAGATTAATATGAGATGCAGAATCCGTGGACAGGGGAGGAGAAAAATTAGAATTATGATTTATTTGTGATGATTGAGGCTGTAGAACATTAGGAATTGGTGAAGGAAATATTTGTGGTGTGGGGAGAGAAACAGGAGTGAGAAGAAAAGGATTTGAAGGTGGACTGGAGATAGCAGGCGAGGATGTAGACTGTGTAGATGAGGTAGATGCATAAGGAAAGATATGCTCATAAAAGACAACGTGACGAGACACAAGAATTTTATTAGTTTTGAGATTTAAACAGCGATAACCCTTATGCATTGAAGAGTATCCTAGAAAAACACATTGATGTGAGCGAGGTGAGAGTTTATTTTTGGACATAGGTTGAAGCCACGGAAAGCACAAGCACCCAAAAGTTTTTAGATGGTTGTAAGAGGGAAGTGTATTATAGAGAAGTTTATAAGGAATGTGAAGATTACGAGATTTTGTTGGTAGAATGTTGATGAGATAATTTGAAGTGATAAGAGCCTCAGCCCAAAACTTATGAGGTAAATTTGAGGCATGAAGTAGGGCACGAGTTGTCTCTAGAAGATGACGGTGCTTGCGCTCCGCAAGACCGTTTTGTTCCGGAGTATACGGACAACTGAGCTGATGACTAATACCATTGTTCAATAAGAAATTTCGAAAGGAATGATTTGTATACTCACCTCCACCATCAGTTCGAATGGTTTGAATAGATGTATTAAAGGAATTTTTAATGAGTTTAACAAAGTGTTGAAATTTTGAGAACACTTCATCTTTAGAATGCAATAGATAGAGCCAAGTATAACGAGTATTGTCATCTATAAAAATAACATAATAACGAAAACCATTAAAAGACGACACTGGCGCTGGTCCCCAAACATCAGAATGTATTAATTGAAACGGTTTGAGTACATTGCTTTGAGATAAAGAGAAGGGAAGTTTGTGACTCTTGGCCACATTACATGAAGTGCAAAGAAAAGTACTAGAAGGATTACAGATAGAAGGTACTAAAGATGCTAAAATTCTTAAGGTACTAATGTTTGGATGACCCAAACGAGCATGCCAGGAGTCAGTCGAACGAACTGTTGAATGAAGAGCTTGCCGAGAAGAGGTAGACTTGGATAGAAGAGGATAGAGTCCTTCATGAGAGTGACCACGAAGGAGGACACTATTGTCCGAAAGATCCTTTATGAGAAACCCGTGAGCATCAAACAAAATAGAACAATTATTGTCAGATGTCAATTTATGAATGGATAGAAGATTGTGTGAAAGCAATGGAACATGAAGCAAATTTTTGAGGCGAAGCTTACGATTAGTATCAGGAAGTGGAAGTATGCCTTGCCCGGAATGTTGTATAGGAAGCGTTCCACCATTTGCAACGGAGACAGAGTCCGAACCTATATATGGCATTGCTTGTTGCAGTTGACTTGCATCCGATGTAAGGTGTGAAGTAGCTCCCGAATCCAATACCCATTCGGTAACAGGAGAAGACACTGAGCTGTTAGCGTTCGTGAGAAAGGCACGAGGAGTTGTATTGTTTGTGGATGGAGCATACTGCATATTGCAGCGATGCCAACAGTTTAGAGCAACATGTCCAACTTTGCCGCAAATCTGACAAGTCGGACGAGCACTGGTCGAATTCTGAACACGGTTTTGAGAGGAAGGAGTAGCTTGAGAATAACTGAAATTTGTCCCAGAATAAGTTGTCCTGAAGGAAGCTCCCTTGCCTCTACCGCGCGAACCTGTTCGACCACGACCAGTATTTGCACGGTTTGTCCAAAGTGCAGTGTGATCGGAGGGGATTTGATTGGCTCTCTGTAATTCATTTTGCAGGTTTATTTCCTCGCTGCATAAAAATGAATACAATGTATCCAAACTGACTGGTTGTTGGGTGGTGCGAATGGATGACTTGAATGGATTGTAAATGGGAGGAAGACCATTTAATGTGTGCATAATAACATCTTCAACATCTATTTGACCCCCAGCAGCAGCTATGTTATCCACTATAGCTTTTATTTGGGCTAAATATTGAGTCATTGTAAGCTCATTCATTTGAATATGATGCAACTCATTTTTGAGTTGAATCACACGTGACCGATTCGTCGGTTGAAGACGCTTTTCCAGTGTTATCCATATTTCATGAGCAGTAGACAGAGAGATTATGTAAGGCAATACCGTAGTAGAGATGGTAGACAACAAGGCCGACACCAGGTTTTGATCAACAAGATTCCAAAGTCGCAAATCAGAATTAGACGATGAAGCTTCAGGCGAACGAATACTTCCAGTCAAGTATCCTTCAAATCCGTTTGCAGAAAACAGCTTAAAAACTTGAAGACGCCACACTGGATAATTTTCATTTGTCAGGGAAGTTGATACGATGTTCTTCAAGTTGCTCATAAGAAATTTCAAGGAAGATGGAATAGTAAACTCAGCCATGGTTGCTGAAAGAGATGAAGTCGACGTCGCTTCGGAAGGAGAAGCTTGATTTGTCGCTCCAGAAGAAGAGGCTTGATTCGCCATTCAGGACCGGACTTCGCCTGAGAGACGAAGCTCTGATACCATGAAATAATACCTGCAATAGGAATTAGAAGCAATACAGAACTAGAGACAGAGAAGGCATTAATGGCTGAAGAACCTTGTTATCTCATTAATTCTACTGTGATATTAAATAAATCATATATAGAAGGAAGGAGGAGACATATCCTGCACAAGCCGCATATTCTGCACAACAGTCTGGCAACTCAGAGAACGTGAAGTGATTCCACCAGTGAGCTGTAATAGGAGAACCATATAAGCTCACTGCTCCTGAAGTATACTCTAACAGAATTAGAATAATTATATTTATTTATATTTTAAATCATAATAATTGATACTCTCAATTTATTTCTTAATAAGCTAATTATCAACGTCAATTAAATTCAATTATAAGAATTAATGTATGTTCATAGTAACTTTTTTTCTTCAAAGCAACAAGAAATTGACAAAATTTATGCAGTAAATCAAATTTGCTAGAAAGAATGCGATTTGTTTGGGTAAAAATATTGTTATTGCGAAAAAAATGATGATTTTATTAGTGCCCTTTTCATATAGGAAATTTGATCTGAAGAGAAAAAAAAAGGTCTGTAGTGACAGATAAAATATATATTATTTAAACATGTAAAAAATACTCAAGAGATCATATCATTAAAATCAAGTCATATTATAAATTTTTTTTTTTTTGGGGGGGGAGGAGAGAGAGAGAGAGAGAGAGTGTGTGATGATTATATGAGAGTGTTCTATTAATATAGGATGTTTCGTGAAAAGAGATAAAAAATTGGCTAAATGTGATTGAACCATCAAATCTTATTTAAACTTACGTAAAATTCTTAGAGGAAGTAATATCATCATAGCCAAGTCTAGTAATCAAGAGAATAACTGTTTCTCTCTCCCAAAGGGACTAGACTCACTAAAGTTAATTAGGCTTAAGAACATCTCCAAGAGCAACTCTCAATAACTAAAATATGGCTTTATCTTTATTTTCTTATATTAATTATCAAAAGAAAGGATTTAATTCAAAGATTATCGACAAGGGTTTAGGTGAGCTTTATAAAATCCTCTTTTTTTTCCATCTGCTAGGGTTTTACCTTTTGCTAGGGCTTTTGCCCTAGCTTTTTTACGCCGCCTCCGTCTCCGGCTCCGTCTGCCCCCTTTTTCATGGCTTCCAAGAGGTTAGATCCTGGCTTTTTGGAGGGTAAGCACTCAAAATCCTTCAAAGATGTTCTGTTTGGTTCTGATGCTTCAAAAATTTTTACGGATTTTCGTATTTCTACGATTCATGGTTTGCCTGCGTTGTGGTTCTCGGAAGATGAATTTTTACATCTTGCTAAACCCTTTGCTTTTGATTTGGTGGGGAAATTTCCCCTTAAGCGACCGTATTTAGACTCTATCCGTAGTTTTTTTTTTCAATCTCAAGTTATCTGGCAAATTTTATGTCACTGTGTTGGATCAATCTAATGTTTTGATCAAACTTTCGAATGATCTTGACTATGGAAGGATTTTTGCGCATCGATCTTACTTTGTGTTTGGTTGTTTCTTGAAAGTCATTAAATGGTTGCCGCTTCTTGACCTGTCGGAGGAATCGCCGATTGTCCCTGTTTGGGTTTCATTTCCTGGATTATGCCCTCACCTTTTTTCTCCTCGGATCCTCTTTGGTTTGGGTTCGATTTTTGGCCGCCCGATTCAAACCGACAATGCCACGGCTGTTGGCCCGCGTCCCTCTATCGCTCGATTTGTGGTTGAAATTGATATATCTAAATCCCTACCTGATTCTGTTTGGCTGGGTCCAGAGACTTTCGGTTATGTTCAAAAGGTTGTTTTTGAAGGTATACCTAATTTTTGTTTGCACTGTAAGGTAGTGGGTCATAAAAAGTCGGAATGTTCTAAGCTTTTTCCTCATTTACGCCCGTTTGTGGTGTCGGCTCCACCGCCGGTGGATGCTGTCTCTAATTTTTTAGTGACCTCTGTTATACCTATTAATTCTTCCATACCGATTGTTAACTTGAATCCTCTCGATGAATTAAATGAGGTTAATGGTGTTGGGACTTTAGCTCAAGGATCTTTGAACTGTGACGATGTTATTAATTCTGTGGAGGAGGTTGCTGTGCATGTTGTTGAATCTTCATTTTTTCCTCCTATTGTAGTGGAATCCCCTATTCTGTTGGCTACTGTTAACGGGCTGGGGGATGCGTTTCTTCCTGGTTGTGATGTTGGGGTTATTTCGGCCCCTTTGATTTCGCCTGCTGTGGGTAATTATTGTAATGATGTGGTTAATTGCTCTGTTGTGCCTGGGATTGTCGTAGCAGCTGTGCCTTCGCCTGGTGCGGAGATTTCTGGTTTACCGGTTATAGCTGGTGATAATAATGCTGTGTGTGTACTGATGGATAATGTGGAGGGAAATTCGGTGTGCTCTAATAATCTTGTTGATGTGCCGGTTAATTTAGTCGAGACATACTTTGTTTAATCATTTGGGTGAGAATTCTGGTTTTGATATTAAACACCATGTGGATTGGCTGCATGGTTCGTCTTAGTTTGAATCTGAATCCGACTACTCAGATGGTGGTTTGAATTCTCCAGATTTTTGCGGTGGGTCTGATCATGGGAACGATTTTTCCTTGGTTCGTGAGAGATCTGTTGTCTTGGCTGCCTCTCCTGGGAGATTCCGTGGGAGGGGACGTAGAAGGCGTTAACTGTTTATTGTATTTTGTTTGTTAGCCCTTATTTCTCGGGTTTGGTTTGCTGGTGTTTTGTCGTTGTGGGGTCCGCCGTTTTTGGGGCTATGATGTGGCTGGGGCTCGTGTCCCTGTCATTTTGCTGGTGGCAACCTTTGGTGTTATTCATAGAGTTGGCTGGATTCTGGACGCTATTTTCACCTTATTGGATGGTCCGTGCGTGGCTTCAGGGACGCTCGAAGCATCGGCCGTTAACTGAACCCATTTTTTATTGTATTTTTCCTTTATTTTGGGTTGTAACCGTGAATGTTTTTATTAATATATTAGTTTTCTTAAAAAAAAAAAATTAATTCAAAGATTATTGGCTAGATAGTACGACTTTTACTTGATAGCATATCAATGTATAAAGTAAAAAGGTGAATCTATACATCCTAACAAGTAAGATGGTTATCATTCACATGCATACTCTATGTAGTCAGTCATTAAACTACAAAAAATACAAGAAAAGAAACTAATAGTTGCATGAGGATAATTCATTAAAATATGAAAAATCTATAAATCATTAAAACTTCAGTAAATCATCAATCCAACGAAAGAAATAAATAACGAACATCCATGTCAATAAAATTTTTAGGCTGGACTACCTCGAGCTGCATGGCTACGTGTTCTAAATAAGTTCTGAGTTCTCATGCTCATTGTGACAATGCCACGAATGAATTTGACATAATGCCAACACTAAAATATAAAATTAAATAAATTAGTAAATCATTAATTAAATTCAAATTAAAATCATTAATAAAATATACTGACATTATAGATTTTCATACCCTTGTGCTTGATTCCATTTAGGAGGGCAAAGTATTGGATTGAGAAAACTTCAAGGATCAAAACATTTAATTAAACTCATGCTTTGTATGGTACAAATATGGACGAACCCATTTCATACTCTGTACATCGTCTATACGAACCCAATTTCATACAGTATGAGCAATTCAACAAATGATGAGTTCATATTGGATGAATTAGTATGCACCCTATTCATACTTTGGACATCATCTATATAAATTTAACTTCGTACAATATGAATAGTTCAAAAAATTTATGTGTTCGTATGAGATGAACTAGTACGCACTCATTTCGTACTCTAGACGTCATTTGTGCGAAAATAATATCATATAATACGATTAATACAAGAGGAATTTTCTCAAAGGCATGATTTGATCAACTACATTATAGAGGAACTACCATGACAAATTGTCCAGTACGATTTGAAAATTGTATAGTACGATTAGTTTTAAAAAAATTAAGTTTTGACTAACTCCCCTAGTGTGTGAATGCACGGTTACCTAATTACAATCACATGCTTTTAGACTCAAGAAAAATAGAAAAAAACTATAAACTTCATTACAAGAAACCCTAATCTAATCTATCTTGAAGTCTTCAACAGTCTGGAATATGATTTTTCTAAAATATTAGTACACACAAAAAACACAAAAAAATATCCAATATATGTTAGGAGAAACAGTTGTAATAACAATAATATTTTGATATCATCAAAACCTCACATGATATAAAAACATATTTTTGAAATCTAAGTTGCAACATCAAGCTTTGTGCAGACAAAAATAATGGTGTCAACCTTCACTTTGAAATTTGACAAATATTCAGTCATGGATGAAGCTCAATCTTGAGCTATATAACTCAAGAATGCTTTGCATATTCTAAACGATGATCAAAGTTCAGCCCAAATTTGGCCATAATTCTAATGAAAGCACATATGACAACAAGGAAGGAAAAATTATGGAGTAGTGTACAACAACAAGATTTTTATCTAAGAGAAGCCAAAGCTCATAGTTAGGATTAGGAGATTCTTCCATGGTCGACTTTAACAGATTTTGTTGGAGACTAAATCTTACCATCAAGGAAGTTGTCACAATAATTTGCCCTAAATATCTTGAGATCTTTAGATCATCGGATGGAGTGATTGTCAATGGTCAGTTGAATGGTGATGACATTTTGAATGTCTACCATAAGAAATTTGAGATGAGTAGAAAAAAAAGTTTATTTAAAGGAGGTCAGAGATAATGTCTCACTCAGAGATGAAGTATCAATAGAGTGATTAGACATGATAACGATTTAATAAAAGTTGTTTGAAAAAAGAGCTCTAATACCATGTAGAAAATTGTAATGATATCTTTTATATGTGAATAATAAACAGAGAAAAAGTAAAAGCCAAAAAAAAAAAAAGTAAAACCCAAGCACAACCTATTTCTCAAATTTCTTACAAAACTTTATCGATGATCGTGTATACATATATATGCCATAATAGTGACATTTCAACTTGAATGGTAAGGATGCACTTGTTTGTTATCAAGAAGTGTAGATTTTCAAAGTGCAGGAAGTGGGGAACATCGAAAAGCTTTTGGAATATTTTAATGATTGTGGAAGTGCTATTAACATTTTTCACCATGCTTTCCTTAGTTGATGGTTTAAAAAATTCAGATGATATGTTAGCCAAAAGCATTATTATTCAGAGCCTTTTCCTCTTGATAATTGAATGTAGTTTCTTTTTTGTGTTCCCTACAACATTCTCCCTGATGCTATAAGCTTTCTCATGAGACCAAGCCTTGCTTGATTAGTTTTAATGTTCTTTAATGACAAGAACTATAAATGCAAGCTTAGTAACATGATAAATTTTCTTACTATTTCTTGTATGGTATACCATATTTTGAATGAAAGAAATAATATAACATTTCAAAATAACTCTTGTTGCCACTTCACATTATCAGCTACTATTAGGAAGGGGCTGAGCATGAAATTTGTATTAGTATGGGCATAAATTAATGTTTTTAAAAAAACTCTCAGTTTTATTTTTTTATTTTTTGTCTTTTCATTTAATTATTCAAAGTGAAATATTTTTTTGATCTATTAGTGCTATTAAGAAAGCCATCAATGTAAAAAGGAAGAGCTAGAATATTTTACAAATGCTGAATTGGTAGATATTGTTTAATGCAATGATGAGTGGGTACTCACTCAATTGCATCAAAATTACAACCTTTTTATTAACCATGATCCCTTGTGCATTCAAGTTTATGTGCAGTTGCACGGGATTTCATTTGATCATTCACAATATATTTTAAGAATTCATTAAAATTTTTTTTATTCTTCTCCTTCATTTTATTCAAGTTTAGAGTGTTTTTTTTATTTTTTAGTTCTCATTTTTTTGTTGCAGCTCACATTTTTTGGGCTAGTTGAATTTTCTTCCATATTGAGTCATACTTTTTATTATTTTATGTAAAATTATATTTTACAATGGATGAATCACTTTGGCCTTTAATTTAATAAAAAAATTCTTGCTGCCAACATCCATATTTTTATTCAAGATGACAAGATATTCTTGTCAGTATTTTTCTCTAAATCATTGATATTATTATTTTTAATTCAAAAAATTTTATTTCTTATATAAGAAAAGAGATGAACATCTCATCACTTATAAAAATGGATATAGTAAAACTCATACTAATTTTTTTTCTTGTAAGAAAAAATGATCGTTTAGATTGCATAGATTTAAAGTTATTCTGAGTGAAAGTTTATGTAACCAATACCACTTATTAATTTTGGACTTTAAGATGAAAGGGTAGAGTATTAAAAAAAAGTATAGCATTGTTCTTGGATTAGATAATGGAATTTGAAGAACTATGACAAAAATATCTTTAAGAGTAAGATTCACGATCTTAAGATTTTGTCGGTGCATGAGGAAGCTAATGTTATGTGGGAAATATTAGCTTGTAATATTAAGAATGTTGCAATGAATGTGCTTAAAATATCAAAAGGAAAAGCTTATAATAGTAAAAATAGTTAGTGGTGGAATCAAAATGTGCAAAAAGCGATCAATAATAAGCTCTGTTATGAAAATTTGTTTCGATGTAAAAATTCTAAAAATAGAGAAAGATATAAAGTTTTCAGTAAGGAGTGGATGTACGTCAAGGTTTGACCGAATCACTATAAATCTGGTGTGTTCTTTCTTATTTTTTTACGCATTTAATTTCATTGCAAGTTGTTTACTCTGGTTGAAAAGTTTATTTTTTAAACTTTAAATTTAACTTGCATTAACAATTAAAAGGTTTTCTAAAAATCCAAGGGTAGAAGTATAATTTTTTAAATTACCAATTCACCTCCCCTCTTGGTTAGCCTTGGGACAATTAATTAGGCTTAACATCCTAATTCATATTGAATGAGTTTCCAACAAAGTATAGATAGAAAAGAAATAACAACATATGATATTTATTGACTTAGAGAAAGCATATGATAAAATTTTGTGCTATGGAGACTTCTAAAAAATAATGGGATTGATAATGTTTATATTCAAGTAATTAGGGATATGTATGATGGAGTTGTTACTTGTATTCAAACATAAGGTGATTTGACCAAGTATTTTTGAAATTCAGTTTGATTACATTAAGAATTGGCCTTAAGCCCATATCTTTTTGCTTTAGTCATGGATGTTCTTACTAGAGATTTGCAAGAGGATGTTCCCTGGTGTATGTTTTTTGCTGACGACATTTTTCTTGTTGATAAGACTAAAAAGGGAGTTGAAGGTAAACATAAATTATTGAGGCCAACCTTAGAGTCTAATGGTTTTCATTTTAGTAGATATAAAACTAAATACATGAAGTGTAATTTTAGTAGTAATAGGTCTAGTGGAGGGTTTGTGAGTTTGAGCGAT
Source organism: Dendrobium catenatum (assembly GCF_001605985.2). NCBI lineage: Eukaryota > Viridiplantae > Streptophyta > Magnoliopsida > Asparagales > Orchidaceae > Dendrobium > Dendrobium catenatum. Next base: position 229,343 of record NW_021497123.1, read on the forward strand.
CAAGCCATTAATAAGAGTACATCTTTTAGATATCTTGGGTCTATTGTTCAGAGTGGTTGTGAAACAGATGGGGGAATTATTAGTAGAATTCAAGTTGGATGTTCGAAGTGGTGGAATGCATCGAGCTAGTTGTGTGATAGAAAAGTGCTACTCAATCTTAAGGGAAATTTCTATAAGATGGTGGTTAGACCTGCAATGCTTTATGGCGCAAAATGTTGGCCATTAAAAGGGAAGCATGATATTAAGTTAAGTGTTGCAGAGATGATATTCAGGTGGATGAGTGGTTTTACTCTTAGAGTCAGGATATGAAATGAGCATATACATGAAAAGGTTGGAGTAGCTCCACCGACAAATAAGATTAGAGCATTTTCTTAGATGATTTGGTCACATAAAATGGCGGCCTTCCGATGCCTTCTGATGACCTGATTAGGCGAGTATATGTATTAGATTTATCCTATGTTAAGAAAGGAAGAGATAAACCTAAAAAGACCTCGTTAGACAATATTAGAAACGACCTTTCTTTATTAGATCTAAATTATAAATTGACTTTTAACTGGACACATAGAGAAAAAGGATTTATGTAGTCGACCCCAGGCAGTGGGATAAATGCTTGATATTATAGTTGTTCTTCCCAAAAATTAGGACACCCTTGAATTTTTTTGGTATATTATTGAGGATTCTATTCTTCAGTATATGTCGCATATACTGGATAGAGTATGTTCCTCGAATTACCCAACAAAGTTCAGGAAAGCATCGTAGTTTTAATGCATTGCATGCTGACTTGAAAAACTTTTAGATTCAAAGACCTAGCTTAAAAGAACAATGAATGCAAAGAGATCAGCTGCAAGTGCTCTGCTAGGGTTTCCATTCTCCTCCTTTTTCCTGCCTCTGTGTTTCCCTCCTCATCCGGCGAAGGGATCCTATGGATCCCTCCACCTATGCTACCTCCTTTCTTCCTCTACCAAACTCCTCCATACCTTCTCCCTCCGCTAGCCCCTCCAACCCTTTAACCATGGACCGTATTCTTATAGGATCTTCTAACCCTTGTGAGTTTCTCATCTCTACTCTCCACACTCAAGAAAATATCATTCCCTTCCCCCATGAAGACATCGTAGCTACCTCTAAAGATAGGAATATAGCTCTGGTTATATATTATCTAGGTCTGTGGCAATTTTACAAGACTCTGCTCAATGCGATAAAAAAACTTTGGAAGCTCAAAGGTAATTTCAATCTCATCTCTCTCATTGATGATTTTTTTTTTTGTTCATATTCTCCACCCAAGAGGATTATGACCAGGTATGGTCAAGAGTAGCATGGTTTATTCTGGTTAAACCCTTTATTTTTAAAAAATGGAACCCTCATTTTAGCCCTAAGAGTGAGGAATTTAACTATGTCATGTTCTGGTTTAAAATACATGATATGTCTCTATGTTGTTAGTTCCCCACTGGTATATCCAAAATTGTCACCAAAATAGGATGCCCACTTGCCGTTGATGCTTTTACTCATCAAATTCCCGCCTCACTTACGCTCGAGTTTGTATTCAGGTTGATTCCTCTGCTACCTACCTAGACACCATCCCAATTTTAGTTGAAGGAAAGGTTTTTGACCTTAAATCCAATATGAGTGGATGCCTACATTGTGCGCTTTTTGCAAATCCATAAACCACCCAATCAGCTCTTGTCCATCCAACCCAAACCCTGAAAACCAACCTGCCTCTCATCAGCATAGAGGCAGAAGCACCAGCTGAAGGCATAGACCACCATCCAAAACCCCAAGGGGATCCTACCATTGCTAGAACCAATTCCCAATTCCAATAATCAGAACCAAATCCCTCAAAATAGCAATGATGTTGAAGAACAACAAGCTAAAATAGTCTCTCAACCCAACCCCCAACCTCCTTCTAAACCTCCTTCAGAGCCTCCTAGACACACCAATATCCAAATTACCAACTTAAAATATCCCAATGTTATAGATTCCTCCTCTGACAACTTACTCCACTCTACAAACTCTGATCCCTTACAAGTCTAATCTCCAAACAAATTCAGCATTCTTCTTGATTCTCCTGAATCTGAAGCCTCTGCTGCTCATGAATCTGAACAACATCAATCTAATCCCTCAAATCTCACAAATCAAACACAATCTAGGTTTCCTCCCTCCAAACCATCCAGACTAACTTCAACACATGGACATAAAACCAGAGGTAAGGGCTCTAGAAAAGGCCCAAACTCTAACCCCAAAATCCAATGACCCTTCCTTCAATTGCACCTGGAACATCAGAGACTTCAATAGCCCAGATATGGTATTCAGTTGTAAGATGTTGGCCTGTGATGAAGATCTTGATATCATCTTCCTCCTTGAAAACTGTATCCTTTAACCCAATCTTAATGACCCCTAGTGCTGCTCTGCCCTTAAACTCTTTAAGCAGGAAATGGGCTATAGCAATTTAAACCTTGCCACCCCTGACCGTATCTGGATCAAATGGAATTATGAAAAAATTACCTTTTCTCACTCCTATCCTCCAATCAGATGATCACGGGTATATTTAAGAGCAACAATCAGCCTCCCATTCATCTCTCAGCCATTTATGCTTCTAATTCCTTTGAGGAACGCTCCCTGCTTTGGGATGACCTGAAAAGGATGAATCCCAATAACACTTTGTCTTGGGTGTTAATGGGAGATTTTAATTGTTTTCATTTTCAAAAAAAAAAAAAAAAAAGGGAGGGAACTCTCTCCATGCCTCCAAACTAGCTCCATTCAACACACTTATTCTTGAAACCAACTTGCTGGAACTCCATTCTACTAGAAACTTTCACACTTGGTTCAACCAGAGAATAGATAATCCGATACAATTGAGACTGGATCATGTTCTTGTTAATGAATCATGGGTGAATGATTTCCCAAATTCCTCTTACAATGTGCTAAATAGCTTAAATCCAGATCATTCTCCTCTCATTCTCAATTCTAGTACCGATTTTAAGGCTGTGAAGAGGTTTATGTATAAAAACTACTAGAGTTACAAAAGTGAGTTTTGGGACATATTAATTTCTTTGTTTGCTTTGCCTCCTCAAGGAAACCCTATTAGTAGTTTATATGCTAAATTGAAACTCTTGAAGGACTCGATTAAATCCAAACAATGAGACTCTTCAAACTATATAGCCACCAAGTGTGAACAGCTGATCTCTCAACAACAATCTTGCTTAAGCAAATCAATTTTGATATTGCTTTCCATAATTTTTCCTAGGCATCTTAGAATATCCAAAGATTGAAAGTTAAATGGTTGGAAAATGGGGAGGACTTGAAATTTCTATATTCTAAAATTCACAAAAGGAAATGTTTCAACCAAAGTGCTCATTCAATATCCATTGTGGGGACATGAAATGAACGTGCTGCAAACATTCAAAGCATAATTGAGCATTTTAAGGCTCTCTTCAACTCTGCCCCTCCCACGAATTTGGACATCAGTAAATTCCCTCTCAGTAATGTAGGCCCATCATCTTCTACCCAATTACTTCTTATGCCAGTCACCAATGATGAGATAAAGGAGGCTGTCTTCTCTAGTTGCTCTATTTCTGCCCTAGGACCAGATGGATTTAATTTTGGTTTTTACAAGAAAACTTGGAGTTTCACAGGGCATACTATTTACAATGCCATGAGATCCTTTTTTAACAAAAATTACCTCCCTAAATGCGCCAAAGCCACAACAATAGCTCTTATTCCTCAGAAGTCTCATGTGGAGAGCATTCAGAATTTAGACTGATAGAACTTTGTAATACCTTCTACAAAATCATAGCTAAAGTTTTTGCTAACCATATGGAACCTCATGCCAAACATCATCCATCAAAGTAAAGATGCTTTTATTTCAAACAGACTAGCCACGAACAATTCAATTCTGACTACAAAAATCCTGAGTATGTTCAAGAAACAAAATAAAAATAAATATTTCTGTGTCAAATTTGGCATAAGGAAAGCTTTTGACATTGTATCCAGCGAATTTCTTTATGCTAGATTGGCTCAAAAGGGTTTTCCTAGCCCTTTTATCAATTAGATTAAAGCTTGTACAAAAGATGTTTTTTTTTTCTCGATCAACATTGATGGGGCCCTTAAAGGTTTCTTCTCCTCCACCTCTGGCATTTGACAAGGTTGTCCCTTAAGCCTGTATCTATTCTATATCATCATGGATGCCTTCTCTTGCCTCATTGACTCTGCAAGCTCCTCTGAATACTTTAAAGGATTTAAATATGCCAGCTTTTAATTAACACACCAATTCTATGCTGATGACTTATTGGTGTTTGGTAAGACTAACATTCACAATAGAAATTATCTCTAAAAAATTCTTAATGCTTTTTCTAACACTCAGCTTTTAATTAACACACCAATTCTGCATAAAATCTCGTGCTATTAAATTTCTGGATCAACCAATCTCCAATAATGATGTTACTCTAGCTGATTCGATGTCAAACAGCTCATGGGCTATCCCTGACTATGTTAGTCCGCATATTAGAGATTCTATACTTGGAATTCCTATTTTCTTGATACCCAATAAAAAAAAAAGCTCAAAAAACTTAGAGAATACCTCTTTTAAAGATTTTATGCAGAATTTTTTGAGTCTCATGACAATTTTGAACTGCATACTCTGGTTTGGCACAAAAAAACATTCTATGAGATTTTCTGTGTTCTCCTGGATGGCTTCCAGGGGAGGCTTGAAGACTGTTGAAGAACTTATAAAAAGAAACACCCAAGTCAAAGATAAACTCGGCATCTTTTGCTGTAACTTTACTGATACTGCCACACATCTGATGTTTGAATCTGATTACTCTTTCATGGTGCTGAAAAGGCTTGTACCCTCTTTCCAAAATTTCTACCTAAGGCCTACTATAAACCAAGCATTTCTTTTTTTCTGGGGAAGCTGCTATCCCTCATAATATCAAAAATTGCATCCTGCTTATTCTAATTGCCTTAGTGTATTACCTCTGGATTGAACGGAACAATAGGAGGTTTAATTCCTTCTCTTTGGTTGTCACTTCTCTTGCCAAAAAGATTATCAGAGCTGTTAAACTAAAAACATTGAGATGGAAAAATTGGGAGCATTTGACATATAGTCTTTTTGGAATTAGCTAAGCAGTGCATGGGTGTCCGGCTATTATCTTGATGGCAGAAATCCATTTTTATGGTATTAATGTTTGTGCTCGTGCAACATTTGCTGAAGGGTTCTTGGTATTATTCCTCTGTCTCTTGTCTCACATAGTTCTTTTCTACCTGCTATACTCGGTGCCCCAATGCAATCGTGATGCCTCTCTAGTAGATTTCGCCAGGCTATTTTTTAAGGTATGGACAATGATGATGCCTGCTCATTATTACGAGTGGAGTGCGGACGGGGAGAACCGTCCGCACAAGTATTGGGTACCTAGCGGTATCCGCACTCGGTACTACTGGGTACCGCTAGGTACCCAGTGCTTGTACGGACGGTACGCACTCCGCACCTAATAATTTTTCCCTCCCTTTGGAGGGAGCCACTGAGTCGCTTTTATGATACTTGACATCCTGAGTTAAGGCCATACATGGTTTTCTTGTTTTTAGCATATATTTTGAGTCATTTTGCTTTGTTCTCCCTACAGGTTTAGTTTTTCTAGTTGTTCTTTTGCCTCCTTTTGTAGAAGGCTGATTTTTTGGTTTATCTTTCACTTGTATACATGTTTTTATTTTCAATAGAATGGGCTAGGCCCTAATTTTTCCCAAAAAAAATTTCTTCATCTATAGCACTCCTCACCGCTTCATACGAAAAATTATTAGGTGCGGAGTGGGCACCGTCTGCACAAACGCTAGGTACCTAGCGGTACCCAACGGTACCCAACGGTAACGAGTGCGGGTACCGCTAGTTACCTAATGCTTGTGCGGACAGTTCTCCTCATCCACACTCCACACCTAATAATCACTTGCAACATACGGGACAAATTTATAAATGATCTTAATATTTTTTATTACAACTATGAGCATGACATAAAATTTAAGAATAAAGCAAAATAAAAAATTACAATTCTTATTTCTTAGAAATAAGAAAAAGAAGTTTTGGTTTCAAGAATTATAAAAAAACATGGAAAAATCAATTCCGATTTCTACTTTTTAAGACTTTTTCATTCAATTTAACAATTTTTAAATATTTATAAACCAGAAATCAATTTTTAGATTTCTTAAAAAACCAAAAAATTATTTTACTGTTTCTAGAGAAATTTATATAATTAATCCATGAAATGTAATCAAATTTTGGTAGAAAAACTCAAATAATTTATTAATATATAACTAAATATATTAAAGACTTTACTATTTAATAATTAATCTAAAATATTAATTAAAAAATAAAAAGTACAAATAAATTCATGATCTTAATAAAATAATGAATTATAATGTTTTTTTTTTCGATATGCTTAAAAGTCAATTTAACTGAATTAAAGAAGGCATATTTTAATATAATAAACATTTTACGATTTAACACTACTATTATCAGGTCCTAAATCCTGGATGAGAAAAGTGGAGGGTTGCATTAGGTAGTCGACAACAAGTGTAAAACTTATTGAATAATCGTGATATGAATCCTTTTAAAAAATTATGTTAATGCTAGGACATCCCCTCGAAGCGACGTGTTGTATGGCCTGAATACATTGACAACTGTGTAAGGGTCGCTACACCGATGCTCGGGTATAGTGTTAAATAGGCAAGGATTCCCACATTAATGATGGAGGTGAGCAAAGAAGCTAGTCCATGAAACTAAAATTAGGATAGGAACTTGGAATATAGGCTCCCTTATAAGAAAATTAATGAAATTAATAGATATTATGATTGTTAATTATGAAGATAAATATTATGTGCATTCTAGAAACTAATTTTGTTGGAGAGAAAGCTAAGGATATTAGTAGTTTAGGATATAAACTAAGGTATTCGGGTATGATTCATACTAAAAATGGTGTATGTGTGATTATAGATAAGAGTTTGAAGGATAATATTATAAAAATTAATAGAATTGGAGATAGAATTATAGCTTTGAATATTATTATAATATTAAGATTATTAATATTATAAGTGCTTATGCTCCTCATGTAGGTTTGGATATAAGTTCAAAATTAAAATTTTAAAATGACTTAGAAGAATTAATACAAAAGATACCTATTGAAGAAAGAGTTTTTAATGAAGGAGATTTAAATGGACATATTGATAGAGAGGTAGATGGTTTTAAAGCATCTATGGTGGCCTTGAGTTTAGAATAACAAATAAAGGTGATAAGACTATATTAGATTTTTATTTACCTTATAATTTCTTAATAGCTAATACCTTATTTAAGGAAAGAGATGAGCATCTTATCATTTATAAAAATGGATATAGTAAAACACAGATTGGTTTTTTTTTTCTAAAAAAAATAGTTTGTTTAGATTGCAAAGATTCTAAAGTTATCCTGAGGGAAAATTTATATACCCAACATTGATTATTAGTTTTGGATTTTAAGAAAAAAGAGGAAAAATAAAAAAAATAAAGTAAAATAATTTTCTAGGATTAGATGGGGGCATCTAAAGAATATTTACAAAAAATATTTTTGAGAGTAAGATTTTAGATCTTAAGATTCTATCTGTGCATGATGATTCTAATATTATGTGGGAAAAAATTGCTAGTAAAATTAAGAATATTGTAAAAGATGTGGTTGGAATTTCGAAGGGAAAATCTCCTAATAGTAAAAATAGTTAGTGATGAAATCCAAATGTGCAAGAAAAGATAAAAAATAAGAAGATTTATTATAAAAATCTATTTAGATATAAAAAATTTGATAATAGGGAAAGCTATAAAGTGACTCGTAAGGAATCTAAGAAAGCTATTTGCAATGCAAAGAGCTTAGCTTTTAATGATTTATATAATAGATTAGATACTAAGGAGGGATAAATATATATGTATAAATTAGTCAAATAAAGATATATGAGTAGTAAGGATTTAGTTCAAGTGAAGTGTATTAAGGATGAATATCAAAAAGTATTTTTCTTAGAAGATGATATTCAGCAAAAGTGGATGAGATATTTTGCTAAACTTTTTAATGAAGAATGTGAAAATACAATTGAATTTAGTGACTTTATCACCCTAAATAAAAATAAATATTTTTATTTTTATCAACGTATAAGTAAAATCGAAGTTAGAGAGGCTTTGAAGAAAATGAAATATGGAAAAGTTGTTGGATCTTATGATATTCCAATAAAGATGTGGAAATGCTTACGAGATAAATGAATTTCTTTTCTTACTAAACTTTTTAATATTGTTTTGAAGACAAAAAAGATGTCAGATTAGTAGAGAATGAGTGTGTTAATTTCTATTTTTAAGAATAAAGGTGATGCACATGATTGTGTGAATTATAGAAGAATTAAGTTAATTTGTCATACTTTAAAACTATGGGGGCGAGTTATGGAGCGTAGATTGCATCGTGATACTAATGTTTCTCAAAATCAATTTGTATTCATGCCAGGTAGGTCTACTATGGAAGTCATACATTTATTGAGAGGTATGATAAAGAAATATAGAGAGAATAAGGAGGATCTACATATGATATTTATTGATTTAGAACAAGCATATGATAAAGTTTCAAGAGAAGTGAAATGGAGAGTTCTTGAAAAGAAAGGAGTTAATGACGTTTATATTCAAATCATTAAAGATATATATGCAGGAGCTATTACTTGTGTTCAAACACAAAGTGGTTTGACTAAGTATTTTCCTATTTCGGTTGGATTGCATCAAGAATCAGCCTTAAGTACATATCTTTTTGCTTTAGTCATGGAGATTCTCACTAGACATTTGTAAGAGGATGTACCTTGGTGTATGCTTTTTGCTGATGATATTCTTCTTGCTGATAAGACTAGAGAGGGAGTTGAAAGTAAACTTGAATTATTAGGGTCAACCTTATAGTCTAAAGGTTTTCGCTTGAGTAGATTCAAAACTGAATATATGGAGTGTAATTTTAGTAGCAATAGACCTAGTGAGGGGATTATGACTTTGGGCAATCAAGTCATCAATAAGAGTACACATTATATATATATTGGTTCTATTGTTCAGAGTGATGGTGAAATATATGGGGATATTATCAGCAGAATTCAAGTTGGATGGTTGAAGTGGAGGAATGCATCGGGCTTATTGTGTGATAGAAAAGTCCCCCTCAAACTTAAAAGAAAATTCTATAAAATGGTGGTCAGACCTACAATGCTTTATGGTGCCAAATGATGGCCATTAAAAGAGAAGCATAATACTAAGTTAAGTGTTGTAAATGAGGATGTTTAGGTAGATGAGTGGCTTCACCCTTATATATAAGATACGAAATGAGAATATACATGAAAATGTTGGAGTAGCTCCAGTGGAAGATAAGATTAGAGAGAGTTGTCTTAGATGGTTTGGTCACATTAAACGGAGGCCTTCCGATGATCCAGTTAGGAAAGTTGAGGCATTAGATTTGACTTATATTAAGAAAGGTAGAGGTAGACCTAAAAAGGCTTGGTTATAAAATATTATAAATGATATTTTTTTTATTAGATTTAAATGAGAATTTGACTTTTAACCAGACACAATGGCGAAAGGATTCATGTAGCCGACCCCACATAGTGGGAAAAAGGCTTGATCTTGTTGTTGAAGCATTTCACGATTTCTTAGAAGGCAAAATTTTAACACTAAGCTTGATTAATTATTAAATTAATAGTTTAAGCATGATTAAAATAAAATCTAAAACTAGACAAAGTCACCAGTTATCATGGCGACTTATGCTGAGTTGGCATGAATGAGTCAACTAGCCATTATCTGTAGAGAAAATAAGATGAAAATGGGGATTAGAGTAAGTTGCTCTTTAAACGGGCGACTTAGAAGTCGCTCATCAAACAGGAAACTTTGACCTTGATAAGAAAGCCCCTTTTGTTTTAGCGATGTCTCCCTCACATATCGGGAAATTTTGCCTTCCACGAGCTGCGCCGCTAATCTCAGGTTCTCGTCCCCGTTTGGAGTCTTGATGTAAGTGATTTTTTAATCTTTATTGTAATCTAAGTTAGATGATTCATGTATGGTATTATTGTTTTTACTTAGATCAGTTAAAGTTTAAGAGAGAATTGTAGATTTACATATTTTGTGAGTTCTAGTTGAATTTTTTTGATAGATCTTGTGTTGTATTTAGGGAAACATTTTTACATTTAATTTTTTTTAGAAATATACGTTATTTTTTTATTAATCTTTTGTCATGAAGATGATGTTGTTGGAAGCAAGTATATATTTTTTTCTACATTTTTTTTGCCGTTAATTTTTTTTTTTTGTCCTTGGAATGATGTGTATTTTAGATCAAAAATAAGATGTATTATGAAATATAATCTTAGATCAATTGTGAGATTATAGATATCTATAGTCTTTAATGGAAAATTTATGAATAAAGAAGTATGAACAAAACTGAATTAAATCAAATGGAGTTAACTACATTTTGAAAGATGTATTATGCTACATGTCTTCAGAAGCTTGGAAATTTTTCTAAAAAAAACCACAACAAATTTACGCTATGACCCACTTTTTTAATCAAATTTTCTTAAAGCAATTAAAAAATCTTAATTTGATGATATTTTTATATTTTTTTATTTTATTCACATTAAATTTTTGGGAAATTTACATACACACCACTTTATAACATCCTATTTACATATCTAACACCTAAAACTTTAAAATTACATGCATACCACCCTATATTATTTTAATATCAAATATACCACTTATATTTCTTTCCTACCACTCATATATTTCATTTATACCACTCATACTTGATATGAAAATGAACTATGGGTGGTATGTATGTAATATTAAAGTTTTAGGTGTTAAATATGTAAATAGAATAGTATTAAGTTGTATGTATGTAAATCTCCCATTTTTGAATAATTTGGCCGGTATCTAAAAAAATTTAGAGGTCTTATTTTGGACCCCGTTAGAAAACTAACAAGGAGCTCCTTTGTAACTACTAAATTTTTTTGGGAAAAACTAATAACAATTTTTGATAAAAACCTTGAAATAAATATAAGAAATTTAAACCAGTGAGGTTATGTATGCCTTTGAGGTCATTAGAAAGAGGGCACCTTAATTTATTTGTTCTCTTAAAATTCCAAAAGTTTTTGCATACATTCCTTAACAATTAATTTTTATCCAAGAATAAAATCAATATAGTGCATATTTCCTGTTATTTTGATAGTTCTTGTGCTGTTGTTTTTTTTTTTTGAGTAAATTTGGTTAAAAGTAATTTTTTTGGAAAGGTTTAAAAATTAGTTTAGTTTAATTTATTTTATGGTGATGATTTTGTTAATTTTTGGTTTGAAGTTATTTTTATATAATGCGTTAATTTGAAGTTAATTTTTGGCATTATCAAGTTATATATAATATTATAAGGGTAACTTTTTATATTGTATTAAGAGAAATTTTTTGTTAATTTGTAGATTTATTCTCATAGAAATAGTATGTATTGTAATTATGAGATTGTATAACGAGTTGAATTATGGTCGTGTTAACTAATAATTAACGTATATTAATTATATGTGATAGGCCGATCTTACATAGTAAAACGAGCGATTTCAATAATGTGTGGATGTCCTGCAATGTTTATTCTAATGTATGGAGGTGAATTACAAGTGGATGTTAATTTCACCCTAACTTATTATGGGGGTAGGAATCATCCCATACAAGCGCCAATAAATATCAAGTTAGAGCAGCTTAAGTTAAGGGTTCTCAAAGCCTTGAAGTACGATGCTTCCAAGTTTTCTGTGAATTTCGTAGGTGGAGTGCCTGTGGGCATTGACTTTGTCGCTTTACCTGTTGAGGATGATAAGGTTTGTGAAGTTATATTATGCCAAGCTATAAAAAATTTTCTCATAATGTATGTTGAAGTCGAAGAGATTAATTTGATTGGAGATAATAGTGAGCCTCTAAATTCACAAAGATATGAAACTTCAACCCAAGTTGAGAGGGTTGATGTGATCACTGGTCCTTTGAAGCTTGAACCACTAGAAGAACCCTATGAGGAGTGAGTTCCCTATATCGCATATTAGTAATTATCTAAAATAATATCTTCTTATTGATTCATAATTAAAGAATAATGTTTTCAATGTAGTGATATAGAGAACCAACAGACGCTGTAACCTCTAGGCCCTTCTATACAATCAATCCCTTTTAATCATTTTTGTTATGAGACTATGAGTAGCAGTACTAGCGAGCAGTGATATGATGATGATGCTGATGATCAATCACCAATGCTTATTGATGGAGTTACAATTGGTAATGAAGATATTAGAAATTTCATCCATGATATTGCTCCAAATCTATTGCCATTGAGGCTGTAATGGTGGAAAATAATATTTATATCAATACCTGCAGGACAATGCAACAACGACACTAGGAAGTTGAGTTTGATGATGTCCATGAAGAGGTGATAGTGGAGGGTGTCTTTTCAAGTCCTACCAAATTAATTGAAGGGATGTGCTTTGCAAGCAAGGCTGGTATGTAATTTGCGTTGCAAGGATGGTCAATCAAGAATAATGTTCAATATATTATCATCGCATCTAATACTAAGAAATTTACAGTTGCAAGTGTAAAACATAATTGTTAGTGTCTCCTTTCCAATGGAGGTTGCTTTCTATTCAAAGCAAATGCTTAGGTGGTATATGGAAAATATCATCAATAAAGTACCAACATACCTATACAAGTCTAATTCTTGATAGTGGCCACCGGTAGTGTAACTCGCAGTTTATAAGTTTCTTCATTTTACCCACAATAAGAAAATAGTTGGAATTAAATCCCAGAGGAATAATAGGTCGCATGGAGGCTAAGTTTAATATTAAAGTTTCATACATGAAGGCTAGTGATGGTCGACGAAAGGATTTAGGCTACTTTTGGGAGTTGGGAGGAGTCATACCGGACTTTGAATTTATTCATGGATGTCTTAGCCCCTACAATGCTAGGAACTATATATAAGATTCAAAGAAATTAGAGTAATAGGTTTCAAAGATTTTTCTGAGTATTTGGTCCTTCTTTTTCTGGGTGGATGTATTGCTGACATTTTCTTAGTCTAGATGGGACATTATTACTTGGTAAATATTGAGGGACATTATTAATAGCGATTGATTTTGATGCTAATAATGATTTTTATCCACTTGCCTTCACTATTTTTGAGTTAAAGTGTACTGAATCATGGATTTATTTCCTCAGACAACTGATCGATAAAATCTGTGTATCATCTATAACAAGCATGTTGGTTTAGTCCAAGGATGTAGGGAAATCTTTCCTAGTGTAACTCACAAGTTTTACTTTAGGCATCTACGTGAGAACTTTAAGAAAGCAATATGATAGATGGGGTTCGGTAATGTTAAATTTCTATTTCAAAAAATTTATGTAGCTGGAAATACTGATTAATCGACATTTAATTTTAGCATATATAGCCATTAGAGTGTTAAAAGGTGCTAGATATGCTGCATGTTGTGAAACTTTTCTTTGCACATATTTCCAGCTTTCTTCATTCAAACCCATTCCATCCTTGTAAGATGGATACATCGTGAAATTTCTATATGTCTACCATAACATGCAGTCCTCCTTATTTGACCGAGAATTTACACAGCACTGATAGATATGATTTATTTTAGCATTCTCTAACATATCATCAGTTAGAAATACTAAACATATTTGAACTAGACTGCTACCCTCCATAATCAACTACTTCAAAAAAATATTTTCACTCTGATAATTTCTTCTTTGATACATTTTGATATGAATGTATGATACTAATTACTTTGATCCTAACATGAAAATAATTATCAATTTATAGGAGAACTCCATCAAGGTAGAGGTGCAATAATTATTTGGTCAGAAATTAAAAAATGCTTGATTTGACATGACAAAATGAGTTGACAACAAAAACTAATTTATCATCATAAATTGATTTTATGTAACTAATTATGCTTATGTTAAGGATCATTTAATTTAGTACCCTCTTATTAATGAATCTTTTTTACTTGAGTAGATTATACCTTTTAAAAAATCTTTAACATCCAATATAAGAATAGTTAATGATCTAAGCAAAATTTTGATATATATGATATGAATTATTTGCAAAGAATTTATAGAATATATTAAATCATTTAATTTTTATAATCTTAAAATATTAATTGTAGGTTCGAACACACTTTTTGGATATCATTCTCGCCTTTCTTAAGTATTTAGCTAGAAAACAACAGAATAAAAAATGGCAATTAATAGTAGTTTTTACGTCACCAAAATACAGCTAAAACATTAATTAATAACCAAAATACAACTACTACATAAACAATCAAATAAGAATTATGAAATATCAAAGATATTATGTTTTAACATTAGTAGATAAAATTAACTTAAGACATATAAAACATCATAACAATTATATTAAATTTCATTTTTATTATCATATGCAATCGTGATTGAAGTTGTGTCTGAGTTGGATAACATTTAAAGTTGTTTTCAAACTCTTGTTGAATATACTGCCAGTCGACAGCATTTAGGAAAACTCCTTAACTCCTGATAGGAGAACTCCCATTAGGGTTTGATATGACTCTAACAAGAATTGAACCTCTCAATGACGTTACATCTGATAAAGAATACAATGATCAACATCGAGCATTGATCTCTTAATAATCTCCTCAACACAACCTTCCTTGTTGCATCCGATCTCAGGACACTACACTAAAAATACGTGTTACCGCCGGGCAAAATCTGAAGGGAAATGCCCAATATCCATTGGAAATACGATTTTTTGTTGCAAAATAATTCGCTAGATAGATTTTCGATGAAATTCTGGCAAAACATTTTTTGAAAATATTTCCGACAAATATAAACTCTGCCGGAAAAGATTAGAAAAAAAAGTTAAGAAACCTGCCCGTGAAGACCCCTTCATCCAGCCCAGCCGAGCTCACCCATGGCCCTACTAGCGACCCACCCCGTAGGGCCCCACAACCCACTGGCCCGCCCTTGGCTCACCCGCCCATGCTCTGGCTCAACCGTGACCCGCTGGCTCGTTGACCTGCCTTGGCTTACCTGTGACCCACTTCTAGCCTGGCGTGACCTGCTCTCCACGCCTGTGTCTGGTGAGGTTCATCTCTCCTGCTACCCACCAGACCATTATGCCACCATTACAAAGTAGTATAAAGTGATAAGTTATTTTCTATTTAATTTAACAATAAATTATTAAACTTTTATTTTTTTTTATTTTAGAAATATTTAATTTAATTAAATAAAATTTATAATTTTCAATATTTATAATTGTCATTTTCTAAGAAATTTGTAATTTTCTTGGGAATCCGTAGAAAATTCCTTCAGAAAAGCCGACAAAAAATCCATTGAAAAATCCTCCAAAAATTCCATCACAAATCTGTTGGAAATGTTGGAAAATCTGTCGGGATTTTTGACGGATTTTATTTCCATCAGAAATTAAGTCGAAAACCAACATTTTTTGTGTAGTGTGAATATGACACTTGAGGAACTGCAATGGTACCCAATGCTGAGTGTCCTCCTTGAACCATTGTTGTTCATATCTCTAGAACACATATCTAAGATCACTACCAGCCCTATATATGTATATATATTATTAGAAACTGATATGACATACACATACTGAACTGTCTCTATAAAGTGATTTGATAACACAAAATGATCTGTCAATATAAAGTGATTGACAATGCAACTTTGTATATTTGATTTTACAACATAACTTAAAAAAAATGCATTGAATAGTACAATCCAATCTAAAAATTTTATTGTATAAGCCAGAAAAATTGATTACATAACATTTTATGTCTGACTCATCATCTTCTTGCACCATTTGTAGACTTCTTTTTTCAAATTTAAACTTTAAAAAAGTGCGTACAGCATTTTGTTTTTTTTAATTAACAAGGTTAAGTCGCCTGTTAAACGGGTGACTTATAGATAATTATCATTTTTCATTCTTTGTGTACTCAACATAACAACTATCTGACTCAGCTTAGCCATAAGTCACCCATTTAACGGGCGATTTTGTCTTTGTTTAAATTTTTTTTAAATTATACTTAAGCTTTAAATACAATTTATAATTAGGCTTAGGCTTCGTTTGGGACAGCTTTTTTGCTGCTTCTTAAAGCAGCTTTCAAGTACAAAAATTTCAACTTTTGTACTAAAAAACTGTTTTAAGAAGCAGCAAAAAAGCCGTCCCAAACGAAGCCTTAGTCTTAAAATTTTTCCTTCTTAGGAAACAGTGAAACCATTTCAGGTTTCTTCAAAACCGGAAAGTTAAAAATATTTTTTTTTTTGAAAAAAAAAAACGGTTGAATCTGGAATTGATTTTTTCAGTTTCCTTAAAATGTTTAAAGCAGGATTTTTTTTTTCAAAATTCTAAGAAATCTAAAGCGTCATTTTTTTTTTTTGCTTATTCTTAAATTTTAACTCCTGTAAGCTCATGCTTATAATAAAATTTATTAAAATGCTTATTCATAAAAGTTATTCCTTCATACCTACGTTTATCAGAAAAAAAATATTTAAAAAAAATTGGTAATACGTAAAAGGTTCATAGTATTTCGAAAATTAGACTTATTTTTAATTAAATCAAAATTAATGGGCTCATTAACCAATATGACATTGACTCCAGCAAAAATTTAAAAAGCAAATAATAGAAAATTCGATGTAATTTGGGATTAGGCGATTTTAATTTTTTACATATGTATTCTCAATTCTATTCATAAAAAGTTGGATCAATTTGAAATGGAATATTCAAATCCTTTTTTTTTTCAGGACAGTTAGCTCAATTACGACAATCTCACACAGACATCACATACACAAAACTCAAACACAAAACTTCTTTGTTGGTTGTGAAAACTCTCAACCAACAAACCAAGAAGAGCTATATCAAGTCCTATAAGCTACTTGCTGGGAAATAGTTTGTTATTAAGGCTTCGTTTGGGGCATCTTTCTTGTTGCTTCTTAAAGTAGCTTTCTAATTCAATAAAAAAAAGATTTTGTTACTAGAAAGTTGCTTTATGAAACAACAAGAAATCCATCCAAAATGAAACTTAATGCTTCGTTTGGGACGATTTTCCTATTGATTCTTAAAGCAGCTTCTTAATACAAAAATTTTAATTTTTGTACTAGGGAGCAACTTTAAAAAGCAGAAAAAAGCCGTCTCAAACGAGGCCTAAGTCACATATCCACTTCTACAAAATATATACCATACATTTCAATCAAATTGTAATACTTAAATTTAGCAACATTTAGAAGGCTTCATAGCCATATGTTGACAACATAACATCAAAGCATTAAATAACGAATAAAGTTTAACTTCAATAAAAATTCATCATATAAAATCTTCTCTAGAAAGTTATAAGAAATACTTTTATGATTAATATTTTTTTTCAAATATTTTAGGACGGAGTAGGGCAATACTCCACTATTATAATTTTTTTTTTGGAGAAAGTTGGATGTTACTCTTAAATAATATTAAATACATAAAGGCATTGAGAAAAAAATTTATAAATGAACCATAAATCATACTATGGAAACAAATAAAACTATATTAATGATTTCCATTTAAAATTGAAGAATTAAAAATTTTTAACTTTCACTCTTTCCCTTTATATAAAAATTTCTTTAATTGTATTTGTCATGTTTTTAGCTAAAATTAGACTGATTTTAAATTAGGAGTGATCGCCAACCACAAATGAGGAGAAAATTATGAAATTACTATTCATTATTTACTCTATTATTTATAGGGCATTTTCATAGGTTGGATGCATTATGTAAAATATTTTGCAATTACATTAATATGAAAGTTACTTTTAATAACATTAACATAACAATAAGATATAGGATTCATTTGAGATGGCTTTCTTATTTCTTCTTAAAGCGGTTTTCTAGTAAAAAAAAAAAGTATACTAGAAAGCTAATTTAAGAAGCAGTAAGATAGCCGTCCCAAAGGAAGCCTTATTGTAATGTGTCCTTAATTTCTTTATTGAGTGATTTCCTTATGTCTTGATAATACTAAATGACTACTAGATATTTGCTTCAAATTTAATAAATTTCACCATTCCATTGGTGGTACTATTTTTATTTTTATTTATGGCATCATAACTTTCTTAACTAATATGATCAACTTCTTAAAAATCAAATAAATGAGTTCTAACTCATCATTCTTGAGAAGTATAGGCAGAGACCTATAGTAACAATTTTTTAAATACATAAGCTCTATGTACGTAATTACAAATTTGGCGAACCTTTGACAATTCATAAATGTTTACAAAGGCTTATTATTTCTAAAAATATTTTATTTGCTAAGTATTCTTGTCAAATATAATTTTGTCCCATTTTATCAATTTCATGATTAATATATTAATAATAGTGTCAAATTTTTTTAAAATAATTTAACATTGTAATATTGTGGTTCACAAGGTACAAAAGCTACTGAATGAAGGACATGACAAAAAAAGAAAAATATCAAGCTACTAAATTATCATAACCAAGTATGTTGACCTCTACGAAACATCAGATGAGTGAGGCAAACAAACAAGTTTAGTGAGGTTGATATCAATCGATGCAACATCACACAAATATGTACTATGTAGCATGAATTATTTCCCAGAATAAGCTTATATCTAAGATTATTGCTACTAGACTTATTAATATTATTCCTAGAATTATTTCCCAGAATCAAACTGGCTTTGTTAAAGGTAGGAGCATTTTTGACAATATTTTGCTGGCTCAAGAACTTACTCATGATATTAATACTAAAGTTCAAGGTGGTAATATTATTTTCAAATTGGACATTACTAAAGCTTATGATAATTTGTGTTGGAATTTCCTTTATAAAGTGCTTTCTCTATTTGGTTTTAGTGATAGATTTATTTCCCTCATTAAGAATAGCATCGAGCATTGTTTTTTTTCTATCATCATTAATGGTAAAAGAAACGGTTTCTTTAAATCTAGCCAGGGGTTGCGTCAAGGTGACCCTTTGTCCCCGACTTTATTTATAATTGCTGCTGACTATCTTTCTAGAAGTCTGGATTGGCTTTGTAAAAGACACCCTAATTTATTGTACCGGACGGGGGGTGGCATTCCCATTACCCATTTATGTTTTGCAGATGATTTTATTATTTTTATGAATAGTTCTTTGACTAATATTAAGCTTCTTATTAAGCATTTAAAGGAATTTCAAAATTTGAGTGGGCTTTCTATCAATAAGGACAAAAGTTCTTTTATTGTTTCTAAGTATGCTAGTCAAGGGAAGATTAATGATATTAAACGGGTGTGGGTTTAATTGCTCTACTATGGCCTTTCAAGTATTTGGGTGCCCCTATTTTTAAGGGCCGGAAGAATCGTTTTCTTTTTGAGGATATGGTCACAGCTTTCCATAACAAGATTACTAATTGGTCTACTAACTTTCTTCTTTTGGTGTAGACTTGTTTTGTTAAAAGTGTTTAAAATTCAATTACCTATATTTAATTTTCCATACCATTAATCCTTCTTCTTCTACCTGTCTTAGATTGGAAAGAATTATCAACAAGTTCTTTTGGGGTTCTAATAATAGCAGATCTTGCATTTTGTGGTCTTCTTGGTCGAATATGTGTGGCCCTTATGACGAAGGTGGTCTTAACTGTAAGAGCATTTCTGATATGGCTAATGTTTTCTCTTATAAATTGTGGTTCTCTTTTAGGTCTATGTCTGTTTATGGTGCTAATTTACTGCATGCTATAGTATTGTC
>NW_021497123.1:250210-256206 GCF_001605985.2 Dendrobium catenatum
TTTCCCTTATTATTTTTGTAATCTTAGATCAAGGAACCACCGGCTTCTTAGGTTTTTTTTTCTTTTAATCTTGTAGCTCTTTTGAGCAGTAGAGGGCTGGAGGTTCCTTTTAAGGACTTTGTAACCGCTTTTTTGGATATTAACACGTAGGCCCCTCCGTGGGTTTTTATTAAAAAAAAAAAAAAATGTACTATGTAGCATGAAGGTGCTCAAAACTACTCTAATTAATCTCTGATTTTCAAATAGACTGTGTCGTTGCGACCATGATGTCAAAACAACTGAAACGCTTGGAATCTTGTAGTAATAAAAATTAAAATCAGTAAAGCTAAAATTTAGCATGTTAAAATATTAAAATTGTTAAAAGTAATAAAAATTAAAATGAAGAAGAAAAAGATTAAAAATGATTGGAATCTTGTAGTACATCCACTTTGTCCTCTTTGCTGGCAAAAAAGGCTGTCTTGTCCTTCTAAAAAAAAATCTAACCTAACATCCCTAGCCTAATATCTATAATCACTAATACTGTTTTTTTTAAAAGCTAACCAGCGTTTTTTTTTTTTTTTACATTTAGGATATTTAAGATAAACTCATACACAATGCATACACAAAGACTGAAACCCTAAAAAAAAAAAAACTGAATCTGCCCCTGCTCACGCCCACAGTTCCATGCCTACCCGACACAACCGCTGCCGATGTCGACCCCAAGGCACAACTCGGCGGCCCCAAGGCACAACTCGGCGACCGGGCCACAGCCCCCTCTTCTCCTTCTTCTCTGTTCTTATTCTTTTTACTTCACCTTCACCACCAACTCCATCCTCTTGCTCCATGTCATCCATTCTTCTTCTTTCTCCCTTAAACCATCTTCTTATTCTTCCAGTGATTGTCTTTCTTCCATATGCATCACCTTCTCCACCTTTTCTTTTGTCACTCTCCAACTCTTATTCTTTCTCCTTATATTTCTCTTCTTTCCTTCCTTTATTCTCTCCACCTCAACCTAACAACGTCATCTACCTTTTCCTTTCTGTCTCGAATAATCTGAGAGAATAAGAGGCTCTCACAAAAGATATGTATACAGTTGTCCTTCTACACATCTATTTCAGCTTCCTTCATTAAAAATCTTCTTGGAACTTTTCTTCCTCTCACTCTTTCTAAACTGAGAGAGAGAGATGGATAATTTTATCCCTAAAGGCTTCCTTCATTTCACCACCTTAAACCCTCACCACAAACTCTCAATTTTTTTCCCAAAAAAATTCATCCTTTGACCCTTTTTTTTCCTCTAAACATAGAATGATAACTTTTTTCTTTCATTCGGATTCTTCCTAGTCCATTTCTCTCTTTCTAAAGAGAGAGGGGAACACATCGCTTCTCTTGAAAAAATTACAACCCCACTTTCTCCCTCTATCCTTGTGTAAAATCCTCTTTCTCTACCTAAAAAAGTAAAAAGTGTGGAAAACATTCCCTTCTATTTCTTTAAACAAATAAAATTCAGCAAAAAATACAGAAATAATAATTTCAGCAAATTTAATTTCAATAAAAAAAATATTTTGTGGTATTTTGTCTTTGTGCGCTTGCTCGCAGGCATTTGTCGTTTACAACATTGACTAGCTCGCATAGTATGCGACTATGCGCTGATATAATGTCGTAAAACTTAAAAAATTTCTAAAATTGCAATGACATGCCTTACTCAAATGCATGCTTTTTCTTAGCATTGTTGGAAGAAGCTCATTGGCCATCATCGCAATTGCACATGCTACTTGCTCAGTGCGAGAGAAAAATTCTATGCACACTTTTCTTAACGATCTATATGGAAGGAAACTCATTAGTGGTGTATATGGTTCAACATGGGAACTTTGTGAGTAGCATATTCATGTCAATGAGGTGAAATTAACTCGTGCATGCTTTTCTTAGAATAATAGGAGGTGCCTCATCAATGGTGAGCGTGTCACAAACAAGCGTTTTTTTATCTTACCAAAAAGTTTCTTGCAGGGTACCATATGCACGCATTTATTATCATGATAGGATATTAAAAGTTTGTTATAATTATGGTCGCAACGTCACGGGAGACTAGCCATGCATGTCTTTTTTGGCTAAATGATAAAGCCTAATTAATCATCCCAAAATTTTCCCCCTGCATAAGAGATGTTGAGAGACTGCCAGATTTTTTACTAAAATCTGGATATAGCATCTGCAATATAGAGGACATAAATTTGCAAGAACGGAATGGATTTAACTACTCATATGCAAATAAAGCACTTAAAAGTGAACTACAAAAAGCATTATAAAAATAAAAAAAAATGCAAGCATGGAACGTGACATACAGGGAACCAAACATGCTAACTTTCTTAAGTAAAAATAAATTTCTATGATCCTAAAACTTTATGGGATTCAACTAAACAAAAAGCTTTGGAATTCCTGTAATTGAGCTCCACATCCCTCATATTTATAAAGGAGGAAGGATCTCAGGTGTCTCCATCTATAAATAATACTAATATTTAACTTCAAAAGTACAAACATATTTAAAACTTATCATACAAACATGTACTTATACCCATACTCATTCCCTAAATCCACCTATGTAGACATAAGGAAAAAGCTAAATTTCCTTAAAAAAATGCAAAACGCTATATAGCGTATGGTCTATTTTTTGTCATGACGTGTAAGGTCTATTATTTGTCATGAAATTCATACAAAGATCCTACGTATTCATCCCAAAAAATACCTTCTTCACCATATATAAGATTCATATACATACTTCGAGAAAGTTGACATAACCGAAAGCTAAAATTCCTTAAAAATGCAAAATGCTAAATTTGCATGACTACCACTTGTACAGATTTTCCATGAAGATATCCAAAGTATGTTGTATGTCCTGAAATTCATACAAGGATCCTTCATATTCGTTCTAAACATTGCATTCTTCACCACTAGATATGCACCCTATTTATATAAGCAGATAAAAAGTGACACCTAAAATCCTTAAAATTGTAAGATATGAAGGAAAAATTCTTTTAATATAACCATTTACATGAATTTTACAAATCACTTTCAAGATCTATATGCTAAGCCACATAATTCTTGAAAGAAATTCAAAGGTGACCAAAATGATCCCAATTGGATATTTTCAAAATATATGCACGCATCTAGAGGCAGGCTCCAAAATCCCATCAAAATTGCATTAAGAAGTATTCATATGCAATTTATGTATCATATGTTATTATAAGTGTCATATGAATACACTGAAAATCTTGCAAATATGCAATGCAAATGCATGTAAAGTTGCACATGAGTCTTCAAATGATGATTTCATGTATGCTTTGACGAGAATGATAAATATGTATGTGTGACAATCGAGAATGTTATGTAGGCAAAAAAATTATACTTATATTTTTTTAATTATCTTCTCCAATAATTATGTAATGCATTGACAACATACAAATATGATACATTATGCAAATGCTCAAGTACATTAGGACTTTACAAGTGCATTATGCATATATACAGAAGATAAACACACACACGCATATAAATCAAAATACATGCCATACTATTATTGATGCAACTTAGGCCTCCACACTAACTATATTCAATGGTGGATTGCGCAAGTGCAGCTAATGTGTCCTAACATGCCATAGGAAAAAAATCTAATATCAGGAAAAGGGTTAACTAACCTATGATAGTTATGATTCCTATTGCTAGGTTTATGAGATGCATGACATGATGAGTACTTAAGAGAAAATTTAGTTTGAAAAGCCTTTAATTTTTTTCCATAATTTTATTTACACTTTTAAGAGCAGATATTTCAATTTTTAAAGAGTGCTCACTATGATATGAAATGTTAACACATGATTTTAACTCTTTAAATAATATTTTTAAATTAACATGTAATTCTTTCAATGAATAATGTGTTTTAGATAAAGCAGTATATTTCTTATTCAATTCATCAAACTCATCCAGTAAAGTCATAAAATCCTTATCTAAATCAGAACCATTATCTCTAAGCATTTCATTTACTTTTTATAGAACTAAGCATCAGTTCTCAAGCTAGCATGCGTATTTTTCAACATCCTGTAAGAATCATGAATCTTTTCTAAAACATGAAGTAATTAATCATATGAAAGTTGACATACCTCAACTTGATTAGAACGATCAAGATAACTGTTTACCATTAAGCATAGATTTTTCACCTTCTCTTCTTCTACTACGCAAGATGAATCTAAAGTGGAGTAACCTAAAAAGGCTTTTTAAATATTTGCTTGCCTTTATAGGACTTTGCCTTTTCTGCAACATTCTCCTTGCTTTGGTGACCTTTAAGATTTGGGCAATAAGTTTTAATGTGCCCTGGTTTCCTACATTCATAACATACAATATCATTAGAAGCCTTAGAATTTTTATAATTCCTATCTTTGCTCCATTGCTGATGATTCTTTTGGTTTTCCTTGGGAAGCTTCTAAACTGTGGAGCCATCAGTGCGATTTCTTCTGCTCTTCCATTAGAGAAACTGTCTTAATCATTAGTCTTTAAGACTACCATTTTCTCTTTCTTTCTTTCTCCTTGATTACATTGCTTTTGGCTTATGCTTTATTCATAGGTAGTTAAAAATCCAAGTAAGTTATCAATAGAATAAAAATTTAATTTCTTAGATTTTAAAATAGTAGTTATTTTGGCATCATATAGAAAAGGTAAACAACACAAAATTTTATTTATTTTGCTAGAATTTGATAATTCTTTACCTAATGCTTGATGGGATGTGATGATTTATGTAAGCCTAGTATACATTTCAGATATGGATTCACTAGGTTTCATGCAAAGGAGTTCATTATCATGGAGCAGAAACTTTAACCTAGATTATTTCACTTTACTTGATCCATCATAAGTCATGCATAATCTATCCCTAATTTTTTTTTCCAATTCTGCAATTAGATACGTTCATATAATCTTCATATTTCAAAACACAAAAGAAATAGTTTAGGCATTTAACATTTATTTGGGCTAAATCTCTATCATCAGTACTCCATTCAGAAAAAGGTATTTCAATTTTAACACAATTTACTAAATGTGAAGGTGCAAAATATCCTTCCTAAACTAATATCCACATGTAATAATCAATTGATTATAAGAAAGTAGACATGAAAATTTTCTAAAAATCAAAAGGAACATTATCAAATAGAGGTGGTTGGGAGATTTAATATTCTTCCACAATATTTTGATTTCAAAAGTTAGCCATTGATCATTTTTTAAAAATTTTCTAAAACTTAATTTTTGAATCCCGTTCTGATTCCACTTAAAAGGGCTCTGATACCACTTGAATGTTCGTGAAGGTTTTAGACCTTTAAAAACTAGCCCGAGGCTAACCAGAAGGGAGGGGGGGCGGGTGGCTTAATTGAATATTTTAAAAAATTCTTTAGTAAAAAGAAATTCTTAAAAAATTTTCAAACCCACACATGATAATTCATAAAGTGAATATGGAAATAAGTAACTTTCACAACAATGAAATAAATTAGATTTTTGAACCACACATATAATTTCAAAAAATTATCACAATGAATACACCAGAATTTATAGTGGTTCGATCAAACTAACCTATGTCCACTCCTTGGAGACTCCCTCTTTAATTATTGCACTAAATAGTAGTGACTCTCATTTTCTCCCACAACAAGGCGGAGAAGCATGTATAAATACTATTTCACCACCACGGTGTAGTAGAGAAACTTAGCTCTTTTACAGGTAGAGAACTTTAACTCTATTTTCACCCTCCAGGTGATGGTCAGAGAACCAGAACTTTATTTTCACCCTCTTGGTGATGGTCAGAGAATCATAATTCTATTTTCACCCTCCTAGTGATGGTTAGAAAGTCACAACTATATTTTCACCTTCTAGTTATTACTTGTGTTCAAACACAAGGTGGATTGACCATGTATTTCCCTATTTCGATTGGGTTACATCAAGGATCAACCTTAAACCCGGCCCATATCTTTTTTCTTTAGTCATGGATGTTCTCA
>NW_021497124.1:0-288 GCF_001605985.2 Dendrobium catenatum
AAATATCAATTATGTCATACCAATAGGCTATGCTAAAGCCTCTGTGGCTGGTTATTCTATAATTTATTTGATGTATATTGTTTTTACTATAATTTTAGTTTTATTTTTATTTTTTTTCCTCTTTGGATATATTATAATACATAACAGATTCAACTGAATAGAATTTATTTAAGCCTTAATTGAAGGAGCCTTATTAATTTAGAGGGTCGCAATAGAAGTAGTTAACGCTTCCATCTCCTTTATCATCCAAACTATTTATTTATCTTTCTAACTTAACTAATCTAAAAG
>NW_021497125.1:0-1318 GCF_001605985.2 Dendrobium catenatum
TGCCTCAAGGAACACTACAAGAAAGTTAACATTTTACGATGAATTTGGAGAGATTTTTTTTATTATTATTATTTTTTTAAAATTGCAACGGATTTGTGGCCAAATATTTATTTTTTTAACGGTGAAATTGTGACAGAAATTCAGTCGCAAATCCGCATTAAATCTAACACAAACTATTCTATCTAACTGACTGATTGGGCATTCGTTTCATTTGTTCGTTATGTTCTAAACCGCTCTCCTCTTTCCCGGACTTCCCTCGCCTCCTTCGACGACATTCCCTGTGCCATCGCCTCCTTCGACGATGTTCCTTCTTGTCGCATTTGAAGTCACACTTCCTCGCCGTTCTTCTTCGCAGACGTAGTCTCACTTCCTTCTCATTCTTCTTCACAGCTGTCAAACCTCCTTACCGTTCTTCTTCGCAACTGAAGTCTGAGCGGAGCTTACTTATTGAGAAGGTATCCATCTTTCTTCCTTTTACGCGCTTATTCACCCAAATTGTCGCAATCAAACTCGCACCTTTACATTCTTTTGTACATCCGAACTTAAGGAGACATGAGTTTGGTCGTTGCGAAGGTATTCATATTTTTTTCCTTTTGCATGCATCTTTGTCCAAACCCTAAATCCATCATTGTCACAAGGTATGGATTTTACTAATGTTTACTTCTTTATTAATAAGACTAAAGAGGGAGTTGAATGCATATTTGAATTATAGAGGTCAATCTTAGAGTCTAATGGGAGGGATAATGATTTTGGACGAATAATTCACTAATATGAGTACACGTTTTGAATCTTAAGTATATTGTTCATAATGATGGTGTAATAAATGGAGATATATTAGCAGAATTCATGTTTGACGGTTGAAGTGGTGGAATGCATCGGGCTTGTTGTATAATAGAACAGCTCCCCGCAAACTTAAGAGATAATTATATAAGATGTGGTGAAGAGACCTTCAATGCTTTATGGTGAAAAATGTTGGCCATTAAAATATGTGAAATTCAAAAATAAGTGAAAGAGAGTGAAGTATACGCTTTCCCATGCGTAAGCCCCATCCTTCATCCTCAACCATACTCCAACAACATATGATTAGTAAGAACTCAGTTGCAACTATTTTCCTTAACTAGAAATTATTCTCTTAACTTCTATCATAAATTTTCTTAAATAAAAGCATAGAATATAAGAAATTTTAATATTCACATTCGATAAATTCATTGGCGCGATAAAACTAAAAAAAAAAATTAAAAAAAAAACTAATGATGTATTGTTTCACTCACATTTAATGTAAAAGACATTACTAGCTCAAAAGCTTTCAACTTCTCAA
>NW_021497126.1:0-207 GCF_001605985.2 Dendrobium catenatum
TAGGAGCATGAATAGTAGTATGCTCCAGGAATCAAATATGCATAAGATGAAAGAAAATTTTAGCACTCACATTGAGCCAATAAAATTTTGAATGAATTTAACAGTTAGCACTTAGCACTCACAATTAGCAGAGGTACAAAACCGTTGATGTAACCTGCTGGTTTCTTATTTGAAATCTTGGAGGATGTCTTATTAAATTCTCCAACT
>NW_021497127.1:0-236 GCF_001605985.2 Dendrobium catenatum
TCTGGATGTATATATTGATACGAATAACGGATGAAAAAAAAAAGAAAGAAGAAAAAGAGAATGAATGATCGATCAGATGAATCTTTTCGCTACACGGATCTTGGGTCGTTATAGTGATATACCACCAGTCCTTTTTTTTCTATCTATCTATTTAAGTATCAAACAAATGATACATGCTTATCAAACAAATAGGTTTAAGATAAAAGACTAAACTGAACAGAAGGAAGAGAGAAGTA
>NW_021497128.1:0-270 GCF_001605985.2 Dendrobium catenatum
ATACCTCTTCTTTCTACCGTGACATATCTGATTATGACTAGCCAACCTATAAATGAAGCCCAACTGATCATTGACTATATGTACGGATGTTGGTGGAAATTTGAAAACAAGTTTTGAAAAATATTAGTTTTCTTTGGGAATTTTAAAATCTAGATTGAATTCTAATTCTAGAGTCGAATCAACTCGGTAGAAAAAGTATATCATCCAGAAGGACGAAAATAAAATTCCATAACGGTGTTCAGACTTAGAATTATGAACCTCATCTTGAAT
>NW_021497129.1:0-248 GCF_001605985.2 Dendrobium catenatum
ACTCTACTATCGTCGGGCGCATATGCCACGGCGATCATAAGAGGAAAAGGTACACTCTAATATCATCGGGCGCATATGCCGCAACGATCAGAAGAGGAAAGAACAACACTCTACTATCGCCGGGCGCATATGCCGCGACGATAAGAAGAGGAAAATGTTCCACACCTAACCAACGCTCAGCTGCGTGGTGCTATGAGAAAGCCAAAGAAACTAAGTACCCCCATCATCTAAGAAATCTCAAACTCCTA
>NW_021497130.1:0-399 GCF_001605985.2 Dendrobium catenatum
CTTCTACTTATGCACTGTAGAATATACCTAGGAATTTTTGTAATTTTCTTTAGCAGGGATTTTGAGCGAATATGTTTTTTTGACTATTTTCTTGTAGCTCTTTTGAGCAGTAGAGAGCTCAAGATCCATTTAAGGACCTTGTACTTTTTCCTTTTAATTAACATCTAGGCTCATCTGTTGGTTTCCCCTAAAAAAAATAAAAAAAAAATATTAAAAATTTCTTTTCTAATATTCTCTAAAACACAGCTCTCTACACAATGTCACTCTACTCAGGCAATTTTGAGAATGAAAGTATGATATGCGCCAAAAGGGGGGTGAATTGGAAATTTTTGTATTAAAATAACAATCTTAAGCAGGAGTTCTATTTTTTTATTTTTAACAAAAAAATTAACTTGATGA
>NW_021497131.1:0-238 GCF_001605985.2 Dendrobium catenatum
TGGCTAATTTTTTTTTTTTTGTTCATTGTTAGCATCAACATAAGATAGTTAGGAAGATAATTGTCTCTCTCTCCACCAACCATAATCCAATCGTAGCCATTAGATTTTGTTATGATTGCATTTGGATTTGTCTACATTGGGCTTTAATTTCTCCCAACAATAAATACTCTTTCTTGAGACTTTAAAGCACTTATTATTTCTCCTTGCATACTCAAATTAATCATTGCTTGTTCAGGAG
>NW_021497132.1:0-246 GCF_001605985.2 Dendrobium catenatum
TGAAGGTTTGCTTTGGAGAAAGTCTAATAGAATTAATTAATTCTATTCTTATTCAATCAGAACAAATAAAAAATAAGTTGGAATGTATTAAGAAGCTGACAGGTAAATCGATAGCAATAATGGAATATGAAAAAAAGTTTGAAACCATTAATGAAGATAAAGATTTTAAATGGAGAAAGGACCTAAAGCTGAAACCGAAGATAGAATTATTTTGGTGGAGATTAAGCAAGAATGGTATTCCAACCT
>NW_021497133.1:0-350 GCF_001605985.2 Dendrobium catenatum
AACGCAGCCGAAGAGAGAGGTGTGGAGATGAAATGAAATGCGAGGCTCGGGCTGGTTTATTTTAGGACTTTTACCGGCAGCGTTCCGGCGGCTCATATTGCCGGTACTTAAATCACTTATCACTGGCGGTTTTAACTGCCGGTATACCACAAGTAACTTTTAAAGCCAGCGGTTTACCTGACAGTTTTGTGATCGCCGCTATTACTGGCGGCATAAGCTTGCATAACGGCCGGTTGGGCCGCCGGTACGTATTCACTGACGGCCAAACCACCATTTGTACTGGCGGCTAGACAACTGCCGGTCGAGGCCACCGGTAATGGATGAATTTCCTGTAGTGGCTTGTAAAAATG
>NW_021497134.1:0-802 GCF_001605985.2 Dendrobium catenatum
GGTCAACCCGAACCCGACCTGTTTTTAAAAACGGGTCAGGTTTTCGGACCCGAACACGACCCGATTCAGGTCCGGTTCAACCCGATCCGACACGAATGAGTCGAAGTTGACCTAAAATTGCTAATTTTCGAGTCAATATTCTATTTTCGGGTCAAAATCGGGTTTACGGGTTAAATATGAGTTTCGTGTCAATTTCGGGTTTCTGGGTCAACCCGAATCAAACTCGATTTTTAAAACGGGTTGATTTGTTGAACCCGAACCCAACCTGTTTCGGGTTCGGGTTGACCCCAACCTGGATTTTCCGGGTCAGGTTCAGGTTGTGTTTCGGTTCGTGTAAAATATTGACACTCCTATTTTTACTAAGTTTTTGTTTGGAACAGCTTTCTAACTACTTCGTTTTTCAGATCTTAATCAAACAATTTTGTTTAACTACTATTTTTTCATTGTTTTCAATGATTATTATGCAGTAGCTTTAAAAAAAGCTATTTTATTCACCACAATTTTACAATTGTATTTATAAAAAGTTATAGTCATCCCAAACGAACCTAAAGTAAAATATATATTGATGCTAATTTGGTTGTTTGAAGTTAGAAAATTATTTTGAAAATATTGAATTTATTATGCATTTATTTATTTATTGGGAGGATTTAATTAAATATTATTAGAAAATAACATTAATTTTAAGTTCAAATATGATAGTTTTAATTTCACTAAAAAAATACAAAAATATTATTTTTAAGTATTTGTTAGAATTATTATATTATCATATTGATACATCATCACAAAATTAGCTTGATCAGGC
>NW_021497135.1:0-342 GCF_001605985.2 Dendrobium catenatum
TCAATGTTGAACAATATTTTTATCATAAATTTTTTGAAAAATAGTGAAAAAAATTTTAAATAATAAAAAAGTATCAAAGGAACCATGAGCATTCACCTACTTAACTTTTTAATATTTATGTAGCTCACTTTGATCTATTGATTAGGAGCTTTGACTATCTATCAAGAGGTATTTGATTCGAGTCTTGCTATTGTGATGCATATGAATTTGCTTAATTGACCTAAATGTCAAAAAAAAAAATTTGACATTTTATATTTCATAATATTATTCAGCTAATACTTATCATATTCAGGAATTATAAAAATGATTTTCATAAAAATTGATGAGTATTTTGAGGATATT
>NW_021497136.1:0-1064 GCF_001605985.2 Dendrobium catenatum
GATCTCAAAATAAATATTTAAAATAATAATATATGAATATTTATTCAAAGAAAGGAATATGGCAACTTTTCTTTCAAATACACACAGGTGATTTCCAAAAGATTCAAGGCGACACCTTCTCTAATGTACCAAAACTTCAAATCTCAGGAAAGAAGATTTTTGTAAGTACACACTTCAGCAAGTCGAGATAGAGTGGCACAACCCTTCGACAGCTTGAAGCTTAAGGTTCAAATATATGTAAAAGGTCAGACTCAACAAGCCTATATGTGGCCGAGTCGCTAGCAGCTCCATCAACTCAACAAACCATAAGAAAGGTCGAAGTATAGGAACCCCGATTTCATCAACTCATCAATAGGGACTATAAGAAGCATGAAGGCTTATCTAACTCAATGAGTTTAAGTAACGGTAGTCCACTAAATTCACATAATTGACTAAAAAGTCAAAGTTATAGTGAGAAAGATGAACCCCGGTCAACTATCAAATGTGTGTAGGCTCTGAGATCTTCAACCACAAAAGATGACTTCAAATCTATCAACTTCAGCAAATACATCTTAGGGAGCGTATGTCTCCATAGCATAAGTCTGAAGCCTAATCGGGTGTAAGAGGTCGGACTAAAAAGCCTAGATTTGACTGAGTCGCTGGAAGCTCCATTAATTCAATAAGCCATAAGAAAGGTCATAGTAGTGGAACCCCAATTTTAGTAGTTAGATGGCATAGAGTTATCAAATCCCATCTTACCCAATCTGATGATATTAAGTAATCCAGATTGAAGCCTTCTCAATCAATCAAGGGTTAAAATATTACCCACATTCGATAGTAACAATTTGAACCTAAAGCCTAAAAATTCTCCGCCAAGTCCTTTGCACAAATAATAGGACTTATAAGCCAAAAACTTTAGAATTTTGATCTAAAGCTATGTAGAGGATATGACCGCTAACTCTAATAGGTGACTAAAAGCAACAAACAACTATCCCCCAAGACAGGGGCATTCAAAATATTTATTTGGGTTGACATCATGTTGCATACTGAGATCCCCAAATAAATATTTAAAAGATCATATAATA
>NW_021497137.1:0-261 GCF_001605985.2 Dendrobium catenatum
ATCAGGACGTTTAGCTCGCTGGTCTATGATACTGCTCCAATTTGAGATTACTTTCACTCCCCTCCGTGCTGTAAAAGGGCAGGCCGTTGCTGACTTCCTGGCAGCGCACCCGCTGCCGGCAAATTCTCCCTTGAATGATGATCTACCCGATGAACAAATCATGAGTTTGAGGGAATCTGGAGAAGCCATTTGGGAATTATATTTTGATGGTGCAGCATCCTCTCACCGAGATGCGACCCAACAATCTATAATCCCCGGAAA
>NW_021497138.1:0-369 GCF_001605985.2 Dendrobium catenatum
CCAAGAACCTCTCAGTTGCAAACATCAAACAAAAAAATATCTGCTCCAAGCCCCGTCTCAAGAAATTCATAAAATCCAAACAAATCCAATCAGCATTTACCATAAATAATCTCAAGTCTTAAACCAGCAGAACATCCAAGCCACAAGAAAATGTCAACCAAACCTTTCACCATCAGAAACAGTGGTAAAACTACCCCACTCTGAGTGAGGGAAGAAAAAATGATTGGGTGAAGAAAAATACCAAAACCAAAACTAAATTCCTTTCCAACAGAAAGTCCTAACAAAGAACCTCCGTCAATCACTTTGGAAAATTGGAGAACCTCCGGAAGCCACAGATCCGCCAAAATCGCGTTATCGGTCACTCGCTCT
>NW_021497139.1:0-709 GCF_001605985.2 Dendrobium catenatum
ACTTCTAGCAGTCGAATCCTCTACTATTACTCAGCTTGCTTGACCGCTGCTTCAATTCCAGGTGATGGGCAAATGAAAGTAATGAAGGGGACTTATAGGTTTACTAGTGCTTTACCGTAATATATAATATTATTATAAGATAGTGTATTCTCCACTACAATTCCACTAACATTCTAGCCGTCTAATCTCCATCCAGCCCATGCATGTCAAGATTAGTGGAGACTATAGTAACAATTAATAAATTGTTGTCAATTACTTGTTATTCATTAACTATAATATTAACTATGATACTAAACAGTTATTTAAAAGATACATATTCATAGACATTTAAGATATATTGATACCAAAATTACTCGAAATTCAATATCAAATTTGATGAAAATATTTTTGATACTTTCTATATGTGATAGAATATAAGGGAAATTTGTATGTTTACCTTTTTGGACCAAAATTTTGGGTATTATAATGCACCCCTCCTTTTTGAACTTTCGTCCTCGAAATTCCATAGCTTAACGATCATGAAACAAATGATGGAATTTCATTTTAATGTCTTCTTCCCTTTTCCAAGTCGCCTCCTTTTCTAGCCTATATTTCCATTTCACTTTAACTTAACGAATTTGACGATTTCTGAGCTGTTTCATATCAAAATCGAGTATTCTTTTTGGTTCTTCTGTGTAAGTCAAATTCTTTTGTAGCTCAATTTCATTAT
>NW_021497140.1:0-406 GCF_001605985.2 Dendrobium catenatum
ATCAAAATTTAACAATAAAATTGCTTAAATAAAAAATATTGAATGATTCACGCTAATACTGAAACTCTGATATCTTTATTAGAATTTTGCTGAAACGAGACAATGCATAAAATTATGGCAAAGTAGGAGGTTGGCGTTTTCATGGGTCCATGGAGTTTTTATAACTAAGGTCCTCTATAAAAATTGCTTCATTGAAAAAAAAAAAGTTATTATTTTGTGTGGAGGTCGAATGTCATTCGGAGACCAATCAGAATGCGCCACGTCACCCCTTCTCTCAGTATCGTGACCGATACACGATATTGCTGATGTGGTGCATTCTGATTGGCCTCCAGAGGACGTTCTCCATTCGTTCCCCGCACATAATAATTCCTCCATTAAAAAGGTGGTTGAAAATTCATATTTCCTC
>NW_021497141.1:0-672 GCF_001605985.2 Dendrobium catenatum
CTTCTAACATACTTCCCTATACCATAGCAAAACCTGAAATTCTTAGAATGCCAGAAAAAATCAGAAAAACATATCAAACACCCAGGACTCTCAGTCCCCAGCATGAACATCCAAAATTTAATGATAATTTGGAGTAAACAATGATAATTACTAGAATTCTGAGTGATAAAACCAAAATGTAAAGGATAAATGTTACCCGGTTTCACCATAATATCCAGATTACCATCTAAATGAAACTGCCACTTATCAACATCCAGGTTAGACACCCAAACTACCTGACAACGTCCAGCAGGAAGAATAAAACAGCTCAAAGTAAAAATATAGGTAATCCACTGAAACAAAGTTTGATGCAATTCCTCCAAATAAAAATAAGTTTCATAATTATAGCAATGGTAGACGCCACCAGAAATCACAACTAATTTGATATAGTAATTGGAATTGTGAAAAAAGATATAATTGCTCACAACCATCCTCACATTGCTATTAAAATAGAAATTCATAAGCAAAATGCACAACCTACAGATAACAACAGCAGCCCCATAACTAAACAAAGCCAAAACAAAAAGAAATCCATAACTGACACCAGCCAAACTAATCATTCCTAATGTAAGGGAGAGAAGTTTTATCCAACATTATCATGCCTTTCAAAATAGGATTTAAATTAGAAGTATT
>NW_021497142.1:0-390 GCF_001605985.2 Dendrobium catenatum
TCACTAGTGTCGTAGGACTAAAAGTGTTGTTCTTTTTTTAATTCTTAAAACTTCTATACGGATGTCATAGGGTTTTAGGGATCTAAATAAGCAAAACAGAAGCAATCCTAGTTATAATTGAAGTTTCTAAGGCCCTAAGGGAAGGAGTCGTACAACCATCTAAGCCCCTAAAGGTTTTCTAAGTTTTAGTAAACTTACAGCATCGGGGGCTACGACCCGGTGGTTCCGCCCGTAGCGCCCCTACCAGATGGGTAGGGGCGACTGATGCTTGGATCCGATTATCCTAGCTCTAGCTCCAAGTGTTCCTTATCCATTACTTTCCAAAAGAGTACCTCGCAACATAAAAGAAAGATAGGTATTAGAGCAGTTCTATAAATAAATAACAGTGTA
>NW_021497143.1:0-545 GCF_001605985.2 Dendrobium catenatum
GGACCTGACATTGATGACAGTACTTTGCAGTATTCATACAATCCTCGATCATTATAGGCCAGTAGTATCCAAGTCTTTTAATCCTCAATTTCATTTTTGGACCTGATTGAGGTGCACCACATAGTCCCGAATGAACCTCATTGACAATCTTCAGGGCTTCTCGCTTGTCCAAGCAGCGCAGCCACATGTAATCGAAGAACCGACGGTATAACAAATTATTGACTAGTATGTTCGATAGGGCACATTTCTTAATCTGGTTGGAGAGCGATTTATCCTGAGGAAGCTTCCATTCTTTAAGGTAGTCAACTAAGGGTCGTCTTCAATCGCCTTCTTCGTCGGTTGTCGAAGAGGCAGAAAGGATCTGAAGGGGAGCCTTACTTATGTGTTCCAAATCTATAAGAGAGATGGCTTTACAACCCTGAATCTCTATAGGGATGGAATCCTCCTCAGGACATACAAATTCCTTTGTGAGTTTTGCTAAGGCATCTACCACGGAATTGCTTCCACAGGGAACCCTATACAAAGTAGTAGTAGGAATTTGTTCC
>NW_021497144.1:0-376 GCF_001605985.2 Dendrobium catenatum
TGAGGCAAATTTACGTGATGAAATTTCTTATTTTAGCCATTGAAAATTCCATTGATTAAGTTAGAAGGGATTGAAGGCATTGCTTAAGATTGAATG
The DNA here is from genome assembly GCF_001605985.2 of Dendrobium catenatum. Lineage (NCBI taxonomy): Eukaryota > Viridiplantae > Streptophyta > Magnoliopsida > Asparagales > Orchidaceae > Dendrobium > Dendrobium catenatum. The sequence goes on from NW_021497144.1 coordinate 97, forward strand.
ATTGTAGATTACTTAGATTTATTCTAGACATTGAAGAAATAAGAGGAGAAAATTCTAGAGCACAGAAGAGCAATAGATTTATTATTAAAAAAAATGCATAAATGAAGACATAAAGTTTTTCGAGTGAATGGGCTGAATTAGAACATCATTTCTATTATAATCTCAAATGACAACTTAGAAGTGACACCCATACTCTTTCTTAGATATATGCTTGAATTGAAAAATATTGCAATAGTACTACCTATTTGTTGACCCCTATACCTCAAACCACGCGATAAAG
>NW_021497145.1:0-242 GCF_001605985.2 Dendrobium catenatum
TATACAAAGTGATCATAGAGGAGAATTTAAAAGTAAATGATTTGAGGATTTTTGTGAGGAGAAAGGAATTGATCACAATTTTTTTGCACCTAGAACCCCTCAGAAGAATGGGGTAGTTAAAAAAATATAGAATATTAATAGAAGCCGCCCTAGCAATATTGGTATAATACTCACTTCCAAAATATTTTTGGGCTGAGGCGGTTTGCACTGCATGTTATGTTCTGAATAGGGTGAATGTGAGA
>NW_021497146.1:0-419 GCF_001605985.2 Dendrobium catenatum
GAAGGGTATTATCTACCACTAGCACGTTTAATCTTAATGAAAGGAAAAATTCTAGATAAATGGAAAATAAACTGGATTAAACTAGGATAGTTCCACGAAGGGCGTTATCCACCACTAACACATCTAATCCTAAGAAAATGAAGAATCCTAATCAAAAGGAAAAGAAAACTAGATTAAACTAGTATGATTTCTCAGAGGGTGTTGTATATAACTAATACGTCTAATACTACAGAATGGAAGAATTTTAACTTAAAGGAAAAGAAAACTAGATTAAACTAGGATGGTGTCATGAGGGGAATTATTCCCCACTAGCACGCCTAATCCTAAGGAAATAAAGAATCCTAACTTGAAAGAAAATAGAAAACTGAATTAAAACTAGGATGATGCCACAAAAGGCACTATCCACCACTAATACTTTT
>NW_021497147.1:0-298 GCF_001605985.2 Dendrobium catenatum
AGGTCAATTCTATCTTCAACCAATGTTCAACCAGGTTGTACGTGTGTTCTAGTATCAATAATCAATCAATAATCAGTTCAATAATCAATATTAAAGAAATCTATAACAATCATATAAATAATCATAAGCATATCAATCTAATCTATCAATTCCAAGCAAATCAGAAAATCTACGAAAATCGGGCAGCGTAACGGTAGTCTATCAAATTTACACAAAAATCCTGCAAAAAGCACAAATACCAAATTTCTTCAAATTACAGTGGAATATTCACGACATCAATACAAGACTATTATTCTAT
>NW_021497148.1:0-293 GCF_001605985.2 Dendrobium catenatum
ATTAGGCCCGCCAGGTCAAGCATCATGATCATGCTGCGTCAATGGCACGTACAGCTGCGTCGGCGCCGCGTCGGCAGTAAGAAAATAAGAAAGAAATTGGAAACATTTTTTTTTCTTTTTCTTTTTATTTCTATTTTAAGTGCTACTTTTTTTGCAGCTTATTAACTTAATGATAATGACAATCGCGCTAATAATATTACATTTTACAATATAATACAATGTTTTTTAGATAATTGCATTTAACTGAGACGATTAATAAATAATTAGTGATGGCAATTAAGAAATATAATTGG
>NW_021497149.1:0-339 GCF_001605985.2 Dendrobium catenatum
TCCACATTGGGAAGGTTAAGCTCTTGGTGGAAGCAAAGAGCCAAAGTTAAATGGTACAAAGAAAGTGATTCAAATTCATATTATTTTCATTCGGTGGCTTCAGCAAGGTATAATTGCAATCTTATCAAATAAATAAAGAACACAGATGGCTCTCTTACTGAAGATCAAAGCTGCATTGAAGATATCCTATCTAATTATTTCCATGAAAAATGGAAATTCAAATTTTGCTCTCTTAATGGCTGGCCTAGTTTCTCCAAAATCATTGATGAATATGACAAGGATAGGTTGATGGTAGAATTTTTTGAGGAAGAATTGGAGAATGTTATTTCTCACTTGGAA
>NW_021497150.1:0-315 GCF_001605985.2 Dendrobium catenatum
AGATTCGGAGCTTATCCTGTGGGTCCCGGTGTATGCCAGGACGGGGGCATAGGAGGGCCCACCAAGGATGATAGCAATCCACACGGAATCAAAAGGAAGCGAGCACGGGCGAGCGGCGGTCGGTCCCACACATTGACCTGTTGTAATTCGCCACGTGTTTCACCATTCTAGATGGCACAGATCGGGCCCCACTGAATAGAAGGAGTGACCATTTTAGGATAAAAAAATATTAAGTATTATTCCTTTATTGGGATAATTAAATAAACACTGTTACTAACCTAATAAAGATAAGAAAGAGAGAAAAAATAAAAGTCT
>NW_021497151.1:0-266 GCF_001605985.2 Dendrobium catenatum
TCCAACAAAGACAAGGAAAAAGAGATAGTTATCAACGCTGAAATTATCCCTGAAGATCCTAAGAAAAAGAACACTTCTTCCAAGGGGATAGATTATAATATCTTATCCCATTTGAGAAAAATCCCAGCACAACTCAGCATATAAGATGCTTTGGTGATGTCTAAAGACCTTCGGGAGACTCTGATTCAGGCTCTCAAAGATCCCGAAAGATATGAGGCGTATTTTGCTAAACGTAGTTTGACTGAGGTTCTACAAGCTCGTAATGA
>NW_021497152.1:0-858 GCF_001605985.2 Dendrobium catenatum
TGTGGTGAGCGTGAGAACATAGTGGAGTACGTTAACATCCCCCCTCAAATTCATCGGCGAGCTTCACGACGGTCAATTTGGATCGGAGGTCAGTGAATCTTTGTCCAGTGAGTGGCTTCGTGAGAATGTCGGCCGGTTGATCAACCGAGGCAATATGAGAGAATGTGATCGCCTTAAGATCGATGTGATCGCTGATGAAGTGGTGATCGATCTCTATGTGTTTGGTTCTGGCGTGAAAAATCGGGTTGTTTGCAAGGGCAATGGCAGAAACATTATCGCAAAAGATGTGTGTTGGAGTATCTTGAGTGAGCTGAAAGTCGTGGAGGAGGTGGCGAAGCCATATGACATCCGAGGTTGCAGCCGCAAGCGCCCGATACTCAGCTTCAGTTAAGGACTTGGCTACTGTGGATTGTTTCTTAGCACTCCAGGATATGAGATTGGGTCCTAAGAATGAGCAGAACCCAGTTACAGATTTGCGATCGATTGGACTAGCCGCCCAGTCAGCGTCTGAAAAGGTAGTAAGTACCGGTGGTCCTGAAGTGAGTGGTATGCCATAGTTCTGAGTGCCTTTAACATAGCGCAGAAGCCGTTTCAGGCGTTTGAAGTCGGTGATGGTCGGAGAGTGCATATGTTGGCAGATGACATTTGTGGCATAGGCTATGTCGGGTCTGGTCACAGTGAGATACTGGAGGGATCCCGCAAGCTGCCTGTAGAGGGTGGCATTGTCGAACGGCTCGTTGTCTGATGAAATCTTGGAGTCTCTCGGAGAGATAGGGGTGTTCACTGGTTTTGAAGAGTCCATACCAGCAGAATGGATGATGTCCCTTGCATAGTGAGTCTGATGAAGGAACAGCCCGG
>NW_021497153.1:0-258 GCF_001605985.2 Dendrobium catenatum
TCAAAGTTCTTAATATATTAGTTCTTAATTATTATTCTTAATGGTGTCACTAAGTTAAGTAGGTTTGAATCAAAGTTCTACTAACCCTTAGACTTTACACATATGAATGCATCACACATAAGCACAATCAAATCCAAAATCTAGGAGAACCTAAACTAAGTGGTGTATGTATTCTAAGCATGCAAGAGACAAAATTAACATGAATAATTGATAAATTGATAAGTTAATAATTAATATAATTAATTACTCACTAAGCAC
>NW_021497154.1:0-556 GCF_001605985.2 Dendrobium catenatum
AAGAAAGAACATATTAAATCAAATCATGTCCCATCATTAAATGGGTCTTCAAGGGAATATTCTTCTCCAATTGTATCTATGAATGTTATATCTTCATCATCTTTAATGTTACCCACTTTTCTCTTCCCTATTCAATAAGAATGATTATTGTAATGTTTCCCACTTGATATATATAATAGCACATAAGAAATTGTGAAATACCTTTAGTTGCTTGTTGTGCTGCTGAACTAGTGATGTGTGTGGTGTTGTACTAGTGGATGTGCCCACTTGATCTGCTTCGCACCTCAAGACATCCACACTTACATCCTCTAGTTGCAGGGCTGATAATGGCAAATCTGTCTCATATCTATGAATCACTCATTATCAGAAGCCATATCATCACACACCAATGGGTTCTCATCATCCTTCAACCCCTTGTTCCTCAATCTCCTATCTCTCAACCTTTTGTTGTGCATAATATACACAAGGGAGTTCATTCTAAGTATTGAAAGTTAATTTTTTCTCTTCGTTTGCACTTGACTATATGTACTCCAGTTTCACTCACACACAGAAGAAG
>NW_021497155.1:0-286 GCF_001605985.2 Dendrobium catenatum
TACCCCAGCAATTTTGAAAGTCACCGCTGATGCTCTTCAGTCACCATCCGTTGCTCTAGCAAGTACTTCAGGCTCTTCTGATCAGTCCTGACAATAAAGTGTATGCCCAATAAGTAAGGTCTCGACTTCTGGATGGCCAATACAATAGCCATCAGCTCCCTCTCGTAGACAGACTTCAACCTAGCCCGGGACGACAGTACTTGACTGAAGTAAGCTATGGGTCTGTGGTTCTGCATCAACATTGCTCTCAATCCATAGCCTGAAGCATCTGTCTCCACCACAAACA
>NW_021497156.1:0-262 GCF_001605985.2 Dendrobium catenatum
CAATCTTTCTTATCTCTATGGCCACTAGTATATTTGTTGAAATAAACTTGAATAACTTAACTTGCTGGCATAAATAGATCATACTCCCCTATCTTTTACTCTATTTTACTTCTATTAAACTATATACAGGATGAACTCTTATCCCTCAATTCGATACAGGATTGTACCATTGATAGTTGAATAAATATATAAGATTAAAATCTTCTCTTGAGTACTGTAGCTCAAGAATCTCATTCAGAATATCATAATAATCAAACTCATC
>NW_021497157.1:0-352 GCF_001605985.2 Dendrobium catenatum
GAAGGGGAAATTGGAATGAATATGGGATGGGTTCAAACATGAGTATGAGTATATATGTGTCATGTCATACTTTAGGGATTAAAATATTATTATTTAATTATTGTTGCAATCCCCATGGGACTTCTCCCCTCCTCATAAATATGAGGGAAATGAGAGGGTTATTTCTCATGTTCCAAAACTTTAGATTTCATTTGAGCTTAAGATATAGATTTCTTAGTGTTTTTTTGTGGTTTTAGTTTGTTCTTAGTTAAGCTTGCAAGTTCAATTCGGTATTCTATAAGTCTTATGTTTTGTTCCCTATTTGATTTTTTTTGGTTATTTTTCTACTACTTGTATTTCATTTTTAAATATT
>NW_021497158.1:0-262 GCF_001605985.2 Dendrobium catenatum
GATTGCGATGAAAGATTATGCCTTGAACATAATAAGATTTATAATAAACATAGTCAACAGCATAGACAGAGTACATATGAGCATTTCTAATGGTTCTATTCTACCGTATTAGCAATAAAATAGTTAAAACATATGAAATCAAATATAACATTTTTTGGGAAATGATGAGAAATAAATCTCAAAATATTTAACTTTAATTTGTGGTCCAAAGAAACAACATTATACCATTCGCAGCAGACTCCATATGTAATTCATGTTTGGA
>NW_021497159.1:0-290 GCF_001605985.2 Dendrobium catenatum
CTTTTTTAGCTTCTTTTTTATTTTGGCTTTTTTTTTTTTAAACTTGTTATGTTTGGTTTTGAGATTGTTACTAGATCTTATTCTCTAACCGGATGGGAACTCTGGGATACTAACCAACCCTTGGGTTGTTTCAAACTTTGGTATCCCCTGCATCTCAACGGTTTCAAAATAGGAAACAATGGGTTTCATTCCAAAAATAATAAGTTTAATGTTAACAAAATTGCTTTCAATATTTGAGCAAGGATCTATTAGGTTTTTTTTCTTCCTAGTTTGTATTAGATTGTTTTTTC
>NW_021497160.1:0-226 GCF_001605985.2 Dendrobium catenatum
AGACCAGTCCAGCCAGCCTTAGGCAATGGGCCAACTCAAGCATACAGGAGACGAACCAAGCAAGTTTGCCCCCTTCAGATTGCCGCCCAATGCAATAGTAGGCCCCACTAGGAAATCTCTTTAGGAAAGAGAGGGAAGCTAGGGTTGGAGGTGGTTTTGACTTATGTGGTTTAATTGTATGCTTTAAGTATGAAGAGGAAATTAGTGGTTAGGGTTATCTAATCAT
>NW_021497161.1:0-1440 GCF_001605985.2 Dendrobium catenatum
TGTGTGCTGGATCTTCGTACAATGCTAAGACGTTAAATTAAATATTTTTCTACCGTCGCGAATACTCTAGGACGCACCAATACTATTACAAATCATATTAGATTTCACGATGAAAACTATGGAATCCTATCTGTGATCTAGTAAATAATTTTGGGATAAAATACTAATGAGGACTTCAATTACTTAAGTCGGAGAGATTGTGAAACCTCTTAAGTAAAAAAAAAGCTAAACTCTTAAACATCAAAGTCCCTTTTGATGCAATGATGAAAATTTCATTAAAAAAACTCTGCAGTTAGACGTGTCCATACTAGAGAAATCTTGCAATGGGTGACTTCTTGAGAAAATATACCAATAGGACAAATTTGTGAGGCCCTTAGGGCAAAGCAAATAATACCTAGATAGTTAAGAGTTTGAGATGTTACATAAACCCTAATCCATTAGAATAATGTGATTTCTCTTTATTATGTTACATTTTTATCCATAAATAGTTCAACTATTAATCGTACTTAAGCCAATTATAGTTATTGTTATTTTCAATGAATTAATATGATATAACATTTAAATTAAAATAAAATAAAAATTTTAATCAAAATATCAATGATGTACACAAAGAACAATTAAAACTCAAGCTCGAAATTAGTGTTAATTAACTCATGTGAAATTTAGCTTGAGTGCGATTGAAATTAAAGCCTCACTCAATATCACCTGTAATCCATAAGGCGAGCACAATATGATTAGTATGATATAAAATATGATTAGAATCTGTAATGGATCAATAGATAAGATGTCGAGATAATTATTAATTTTAGGTAGGTGGTTAAGTTTGATAATGAAAATTATGAGAATAATTGTTTGAAAATATAATTCAATTCTGAAGTTTTGAGGGTTAAGGTTTTCTACTACAATTATGTATCACCCTTTTCCTCATGATTGAGATTCTTTGTATCACCTAGAGGTTCAGTGTGTTGTTCAAATCTATCTGATAGGACTATAAGTTAGGTAATCTATTGAATTTTTGTATTTGAACTCATTTACATGTGTATAAGAATGATCTTTATGCATTAAAAAGGAAAGCATATGCATTAAAAAGAAGCAAAAGTTATAAACATGAAACCATGATACCTTTATGTTCCTTCCTCTAGAAATCCACTCAACTAGCCCCAATCCCTGACAACTTGCTTCTCTTCAAACCATTCTAAACCTCAACCATGTTAGTTTGCCTATATTTACAAGCTATCTAGGGCAAATATTTAATCTCACCCTCAATATCTATAATATGAACAACACCAACTAACAAACAACCTCGAGTAAAGTTTTCTAGGGTTGTCAATTTCGGGTCACGGGTCGGGTTCGGGTCGAACCCGAACTGACACGGGTGGAAAACGGGTCGACCCTAACCCGACACGGGTAGAGAAACGGGTCGAAAATCCGAACCCGGAC
>NW_021497162.1:0-259 GCF_001605985.2 Dendrobium catenatum
AATCTCCATTCTTGCTCCCTTGCTCGGACCTGAAAATGTTAACCACATATAATGAGCTTCAAAAAGCCCAGCAGGTCACCAAAAGCCTACAACTAAAATCAAAGCACGGTACGGAAGCAATATGCATGTCAATCAGTTGAATCTATAACAGTCAGTTGCACATGATCAGTGAATCAATGCATATACGGAAATCAATACAGAAATAGTATCGATGCAGATAACGAAAATCAATGCATGAACAGTAATCAGTACAGTAACA
>NW_021497163.1:0-223 GCF_001605985.2 Dendrobium catenatum
CCTCCCTATTTCCATATCATGATCCAGAACCAATTCGTGGTAAAAATAAGAAAATTTCATTCATACAATGCTAAAGATTACTTTAACCAAACCCTATCCTCCTACTTTCAAAATGAAGGTATCATTCACGAGTCTTCTTGCATTCTCACCCCATAACAAAATGGGGTTGCAGAAAACAAAAATGGTCACCTTCTAGCCTCCACCAGTGCAATTTTATTCCATC
>NW_021497164.1:0-266 GCF_001605985.2 Dendrobium catenatum
TTTAGTATAACTTTCTTATTGCTTCTTAAAATAACTTTTTAATATAATTTTTTTTATATCTTATACTAAAAAGCTACTTTAAGAAGCAATAAAAAAAAATCATTCCAAATGAAGCCTAAGCCAATGCCAGGCAAAAGCTCTAGGATAGAGAGATGTTACCATTGAACTTGAACTTAAATGACTAAGATAATAAATATTTATTTGCATTTCATTAGATCTTTATAATGATTAAAATATTTTCACTTTAATATAAAAATATAAGTGAA
>NW_021497165.1:0-2746 GCF_001605985.2 Dendrobium catenatum
CTGACTGCTTTACTGAACAACTCTCTCAATTTTTGCAACTCATCCAACAATTGACTTTGCTGCATCTGTATCTACATGCAAGCTTGGATTTTTTGATTAAGATGTAGATGATTGATAAGATGTTTGATGAAGAGCTAATATACTAAATATGAATATGAGATACATGACATGCATATGGCTACTGTTCACTTGGCATACACAAGCATTTGACATAATATATGCATATTGATGAGCACATATGATAGATCTACAAGTTATGATAATTGTATATAATATGTATATGATATATGTTATTATGATATAGAGTAAACAATACTAATAAATTTATATATTAGATGAGAAATATGAGATTGATACTAATATGATAGATGTACATGACTGATAAGATGTTTGATGAGTAGAAAATGATGATTGATGACAGATAAATAATATATATGATTGATAAGACCAATGATGTATAAGACTGATGATAGATGAGACATATGATATAATGATAGATAGATTTATGATAGATAAGACAAATGATGAATGAGACTAAGAATATATAAGACTAATGATTGATCTGTAGCAAAATTGATATTGGTATTGTATTGATGCGAAAATGATATATGACACACATGAAATACTTGGCTCACTTGATATAGAAATAACAAAAAAAAAAAAAATTACAATAAGTTACTATTTGTATGAATATTATTCCTTTTATATTATTTTTTTTCGTTCATTAACTTTAGTTGTAGATATTAGTGACTTGTTGGCTTTTGTGATCATTATGTGTTTTTTTACATATTTTCATGTAAGGATAAGGAACTAGTGGAGTGAGGTTGATTTGGCCAACAAGCTTAAATTTTCTTTTTGCATCTATTGGTCTTTTTTGTGATCATGATATGTTTTAGTGATGGGTTGCTTGAATATTAAGATTATTATACATGTTATTTGAATTTTGAACCAATGTATAAATATTGGATGAATAACAATCTTTATGTTTTCTGTCGCTTATATCATATGAAATAAAATTAGTAACCTCTGGTTGATAATTAAGAAAAGAAAAAAGATACAATTCTTCTCAATTTAGGTCTTGCGACATTCCATATTGTTAAATATTTTGAGGCCCTTCCTTTGTTAAAGTATTGTTGTGTATTTTGACAACATATTAGTATATAATAAATTATAAATCTAAAGAGAGAACATCAAGCACCTTCATGAAACTTTTTACTACTTACATAAAGGTTTTTAGTTTTCCTGACCTTTGTTTATCGCATGTTCATTGATGATTTCAATTTCCTCACCAAACCAACCTTGAATTGTCTTAAGAAAGGCTGGTTCAAATGGTGGCTAGAATACAATGTAAGGTTTGACAGAGAAATTCAATTCAACCCTAGACGTAACAATTCCTAATTAAGTTAGTTTTTAAAGTTGCACTTGATGAATGCACCGCCATGATTAGTGTTGTCTTCATTTAAGAGTGTCGAACATCGGAGTTCTTCAATAAGAAGCTCACTGAAGCACACAAGAAATGGGCGGAGTATACAAAAGAATCGTACGCCATCGTTTGTAGGATTTCAGTGATGGCAGCGGCGAGTTTGCGGGTTCTGGAAAAGGTTAATGGGGAGTTTAGAGCGCAGCGAGGGGTCGGCTTGATACAGGGAAGAAAGGCTTTGGATATGGAAAAGGAGACATTTTTTGGGCTTATAAGGGAAGACGAACGTCAATAGGCCCCCTCCCCTCCTAATCTCCGCTGGAGAGGAATTGGCCGAAGTGGCGACAGGCTGAGAGCAGGGAATGGAGGAAAATTATTATGGGTCCGGACACCTTGACCTCCGGATATCCAATAAAAATTTGTCATGTGGACTGTATTTTGAATGTGTGTTTTGACTACGCTTTAACTGTGCTTTTGACTGCGCTTTACCTACGCTTTTGACGCGCTTGACTTAAAATTCCGCAGACACGTGTACATTCCACGTGACAACTTTTTATTGGATATCCGGACCTATTTCTACATCCGGTGTCTGGACCTAATAATTTTCCGGGAATGGAAGCACTCTGATAGGAAGTGACGACATTTTGACTCGAAAGCCAGATTTTGGAGAGAAATCACCACCAAATTTTACTTTATTTTGTATACACCCAATCAAATAAGAAAAAAATTCTCCTACATTCACTTTAAATGTAACAAAACATTCTCAAGTATTTTAATTTACAGTGCATTCACTTTACGGCCAACAAAAGAGTCTCTTGAGAGAGAACGGCTTACATCGCAAGCAAGCTCACTTGACCGCTTCCAATTGCTGCCGGTCACCTCCAATCACCTCTGGCCACCTACCCCCACCATCGTGGGCCACCTTTGGCCACCACTACGGCCACCCACCACCGATGGGACCTGTCGTCGCCGCCCGATTGGACCTGTCGTCGCCGCCCACCACCAAACACCATCGCCATCACCCGCTAGTTGCCATTAACTTTAAATTTTACACTAAATTTATTTTACTTAAGTCAAATAAAAAATAATTCACTTGAATTTATTTTACACTCTTTCAAATAAGTTCATTTTTTTTTCCAAATTTCATTGCATTTCTTTTACATTTTGCATTTTTAGCCAACAAAACATCTAATACTATGATTTGTTGGTAATGAAGGTCGAATAATTCTTCAAACTTTCAAAAATTCTCCCCTCGGAAATGCCCGCCTCCCATGGCGTGGCGATCCTTCCACTTCCACCAACTTCACCCTTCCCCTTCCCTCTTAG
>NW_021497166.1:0-212 GCF_001605985.2 Dendrobium catenatum
GAAAAATAAAGGCACTATCAGATAACCCCTAATTTTACTTTAATTTAGTTTCCAAGAAAAAATAACCATTAATTTTAATAATTAATTAAAAATATTAACAAACTCCAAAAAAATCTCCAAATGCTAAGGGTCACCCCCTTACATCATTTCCAATCTTTGTGGGTGATCCTAAAAGATTCAGGATTGATTTGGATCAAAATCCAAAAATCCAT
>NW_021497167.1:0-279 GCF_001605985.2 Dendrobium catenatum
CTTTTAGCGTTTTTTCTAATAATTTTAAAATTATCTAAGTTAGATTTTTTTTTTAAAAATAATTTATGATTGATAGAATTAGTTGATTTTTATTTGAAATATTCCAAGCTTAATCCCCTAATAAAATTAGGGTAAATTCAAACTTCATGGGGGTGTGAATTCTTATAAACAAGAGATTTTTGCTCATAAATATTGAAGAAAATGAAAGAAAATATTATAAAATTTTGAATTTATCAAGAGTAAAAGAGTGTTGTGAAAATATTTTTAGCCTTGAGGAAG
>NW_021497168.1:0-794 GCF_001605985.2 Dendrobium catenatum
TCCAACTTCAAATTGAGTTCTTTGTGGTTCAAATGTCTACAAACTTGGTTGCAAATTCAAGTCTAAGTCCCCTGTTGTCCATGTGTGTTCAATTTTGAGTTCAAACAGGTGCTTTGCATTGAGTTTAAGTTCCACTGTCATTTCTTTGATGTTCATTTGATTAAGCTTGATTTTAAGCTTAATTTTGTCTCAAGTTATGCCCAAATTAAGTTCATTTGATGTCCAAATAAAGTCCAATATTTATTCTAAGTCCTTGTCCTTTTTGGACAAAATTTTGGCAACCTCCCGGCGTCTCCCCCATTTAGGGGAAAAACCAAGAGGCCGCATACCCGCCACGTCAACAAAGACGTGCACGGTTGGTGTTGGTGAGACACCGCGGCTGTTGTATTTTGTTTTTCTCCCACCACACGCAACAAAGACGTGCATGGGGTTTTAAAAAGCATTTTTGAAAAGTAAATTTTAATTTCCCCCCGCTCGTAGGTACTTATGAGCGACCCTGCCTCGTCGTAGGAGCCGCACCGGGGTCCCATCCCACCACGCGCACCAAAGGCGTGCTTGGGGCGATTTTCCGGTTCGCCACGAACATTGAAGTAGAGTTTTGAGTTAAGAAGAATTCGTACCTTCGCAGGGTTGTCGGTGTTGGCGCGTGGATCGAGGGGCCACTCGCCTACCTCGTCGTAGGTGTCGCACCGGGGTCCCATCCCACCACGCACACCAAAGGCGTGCTTAGGGCGGTTTTCTAGCCCGATACAAACATCGAAGTAAGAAAGGGAGGGGGAGATAGGCACTTATAA
>NW_021497169.1:0-366 GCF_001605985.2 Dendrobium catenatum
AAAAAGTTATTTTATTACTACTACTTTTATAAAAATTGTAGTTGTCTCAAATGAACTCTCTGACTTCGTTTGGGATAGTTTTATTAAAGTTTTAATTTTTAAATTATAGTCAATTTTTTTATTTGGCTATTGCTTTTTCACTATTATCATGAATTTTTTATATTAAGGTTTTGTTTGGTACGTTTTTTTTTTACTACTTAAAGTAAAATCGACAAATACCTAGCAATACCTAACAATACCGGGTTGTCATGGATTTAAAAAATGCACTGCGACACACCAACTATTCGTCGGATCGGATTCGCAGTTTTGTGTCTGTTACGTGGTGCGTTCTCATTGCCGCCGAACATAGCTCTGCATTCACCTGAC
>NW_021497170.1:0-244 GCF_001605985.2 Dendrobium catenatum
CAAAAATAATAAGTAGTGAATTTGAGATGAGTTTGATGAGAGATTTGAGTTATTTTCTTGGTTTTACCATAAAGCAAAATGAGGAAGGAATTTTTTATAGTCAATCAAAGTAGATTAAAGATATCCTCAAGAAATATGAAATTGATAATGCTAAACCAATAACTACACCAATGAGTGCCTCAATTGTATTAGATAAGGACCCTATGAAAAATTTTATTGATAAAAAAAATTTAAAGGTATAATT
>NW_021497171.1:0-208 GCF_001605985.2 Dendrobium catenatum
TTTGACCTACCGTCCGACCTCTGTTCCCGCCTCGCCTACGCGAGCTCACCGGGCCGGGTCGTGACACAACAAGCTATTTGAGAATTATTATAGATCAAAAAATTATTCAAGATGAGTTAGAATAAAATGAGAATATACTATGAAGTTATACTGAGATAACATATCAACCATCAAAATTAACATGACCAAATCAAATATATAGAAATCA
>NW_021497172.1:0-229 GCF_001605985.2 Dendrobium catenatum
TCCCCACTCAAGCTCCGGATCCGCCATTCAACATCGTGGAAGGGCGGGGAGATGACAAGGGAAAGTGGGTTGGGCCGTGAGCTAGAGAAGAACAAGAGAAAAATCTGAATTTGAATTTCAGATTTTAAAATTGGAGGGAGGAATTATTTTGCTATTAATTTTTCCTTAAATTATGAGAGAGAGATGGGTGGTTAATCGGGGAAATTAAGTGGGCAATTAGTGGACGCTT
>NW_021497173.1:0-232 GCF_001605985.2 Dendrobium catenatum
TCTAAATAATTCTATAAAAAAAAATTAAATTAATTTGATAATTTATTTGTTTAAAATTTACTTTAAATCAAATAAATTTGGTAATTTATCTCAATTATATAAGTAGATTTTATGCTTGGTGCTTACTTTCTTTTGGAGGGCATGCACTGAGTATTACATTTCAAAGCCTTTAATGCATCCTAAATCAACCATGGCCCCTTTATGTGGTGCTTGATTTTCTTTTATGAGGGAA
>NW_021497174.1:0-1141 GCF_001605985.2 Dendrobium catenatum
CTATTCATAAACTTGGAAGATAGGCTTCTTTGTACTCGACTATTTTGGTTGGTACGTCAAAGAACTCACCAGCTATCTTCAAATTTTATTCAAGTTCTTGTATCAACCTGACTGCGCTTCATGCTCAACATTACTCTTGTGGGCAACTTCCCAATCTCATCTTCTCTTTTCGGCTATGAAAGTCTTAACTTTCTAGAGTACTCTCTTTTTCAAAGATCTTCTTCAGCTTATTGGCCGCTGTCTCAGTCATTACTTTTCATATTTTTTTTCAAGTTGTTTACTCAATTCATCAATTTTTCCTTGACGCTATTTCATTACCTCATCCTACCTTATCAATTGGAGAAGAATTCTCATGAAATTATTCTCCATAATGTATTTGTATTATAAATTGATTTTCTTTACCTTCATTACAATATAGTCGAATATATCAGCTGGAATACCAACCATTTTCTCTTGAAGGAACTCTAAGAACATGGGTGGACTGAGATCATATGCTATGGAGTACTAACCCTCTGGTAGTGTCAGGTCAAAAAAGAAATCTTACATCCAGATGATATATCTTTATTCAACTAACAAATTTTCTTTGTTGATAGTGGCGAAGTCAGCATTTCACTTCTCATCTTCTTTACCAGCACCTTCCTTGAGAAATTGGTCAACTTCAGGTTCTAAATGTGAGATTTAATGAGTAAAAGCTGCAATAATGAAAAAAAAAAAAAATAAAGGAAATACTTGGAAAACTCATCCTATGGAATTCATCCTTTAGTACTTGGGCAAATACAAAAAAATGTAGTAAAGAAAAAGGAACTTATGAGTTAGGCTTCATTTGGGATGGCTTTCTTATTGTTTTTTATAGTGGCTTTTTAGTAAAAAAAATTTAATTTTTGTACTAAAAAGCAACTTAAAGAAGCACGAAAAAACTGTCCCAAATAAAACCTCAATAGTCACTGCAGCAAATTGCAGTCAATGTACATCTCCACCTTCAAAGTGAGATCATTCGTCACAATGCAGTAGGCTTGCTCTTCTATGCCCAGGAAAGGAATCTAGGATCTCGTTATAAGTACGCAAAGCAGCTTGGTTTCACTTTTCCAACTGCATAAAATAAAGCCTATTCTTCTCGTTCTTAATTTTATTCTTTAGATTG
>NW_021497175.1:0-441 GCF_001605985.2 Dendrobium catenatum
TGGCCTTGTGGATCTCTAGACATTTCTTCCAGATGTCTCACTAGGGCTTTCTTTTACTGGATCTCCAAAAATTTGCTTAGATGTCACACTAAGATTTTCTTTTCTCCATAGATCTTTTGGATGTATCAATGAATGGTTGAGATGTTGATTTCTTTGGTCCTGTGCTTTGTGCTGTGGACATTGATAGAGAATTTCCTGATTTGTCTTTATTGATTTGTCAGGTGATTTTTGTATTTTCGGCCCTATACTTTTAGCTTTGGCGGGCTTAATGAAGGAGTAGATGCTGATGACCTAAACCCTTAGGTTTGTATTAGGTCGATGGCAAGAAGTCATCGGTCCAGAGCTTTGTGCGTTACGGACTTGTTGATGACAGAATCCTCTTAGTTCAGCCTTGGGTTTTTCACGAACTTTTGGATAATTTTCTTCGGTCCTTTGCTTTGT
>NW_021497176.1:0-356 GCF_001605985.2 Dendrobium catenatum
GTCCTGTACGATCAGATCAAATTCAGCTCATCAGCCCGAGACGATTTGGGATTATCAGAAGAAAATTTGTTACATCATCCTGGCCATTCTCACGATCGTCTCAGATGATTAGTTTAAAACAAATTTCAATCATCCTAATCATCGCTCTGAATAGATTCTGGCCGACATAAATCATCCAAGCAGTTATCCTGGTCGATCCTATGATCATCCCGGATGATGCGATCCTATCAATCAGCCATCAATGCTTTCCAAAGATACCAGATCAATTTAGGCATAATTGAGTTAAATCGTCTTGGACAATGTATATATCATCCTGGCTGATTTTCAATAAAAATGAATACCTAATCTGATTATTA
>NW_021497177.1:0-231 GCF_001605985.2 Dendrobium catenatum
TGGATCTCCTTTAAATTTTGAAACTCAAGACATTGAATTTCACTCAAATGTAGAGGTTTACAAAATTATAGGAGAATCCTTAGAAATTAGGTCTAACTCTTTCACCCCACCAAAGGATTTGGGGGTAAAATGTCAAAGCCTAGATCTGACAAGAGAAATTTGGAATTGCATTGTATGTGTTCAACTACAACAGAATGTCATAGAAGACACATGACAACGACAGTTGAAATT
>NW_021497178.1:0-268 GCF_001605985.2 Dendrobium catenatum
TTGACTTTTAGAATCAGAGTTAATCTTAAAGGTTTCAAATTTTTAATAAATACTAGACCTAGTTATGAGTTGTTAGACAGGTGGTAAATTCAATTTGGAGTTCTCTATGAAAAGTTATGATTTTAGAAGTTTTGGCCCGATTCTGACCTAAAGTTGACCTAAAATGTTGACTCCTTGATTTTGAAAAATTATGGAGGTTTAATATTTTTAGAGAACACTACATTCTAATTTAAGTCATTTTCCATTGAGTTTTAGTGATTTAGGATTT
>NW_021497179.1:0-238 GCF_001605985.2 Dendrobium catenatum
ACCCTCGCAGGGGCGCTGCCCCTTGACCCCGCGACCTAACCGGGCAGCGCCCCCTTGGACCCCCGGCAGACTGGTTTATTTTTGTATTTATGTTATTTTATTATTGGTAGTACAAATAATTGTTATTTTTGTTATTTTTTGTCATTATTTAAAATTTTAAATTAATTTATTTTAATCGTTTTGAGGCTTACGCCTCGCCTGGGCGTACGCCTCACCTGGACTGAGGCGCGCCTCAGAG
>NW_021497180.1:0-205 GCF_001605985.2 Dendrobium catenatum
ATCTGCTTGTTGATTATTTTGACTATCCATTTTTTTTAAAAAAAAAGAAGACTCGCTCGACAACCTAAATCGCTGATACCAAATTAGTGCAATATAAATATAAATATGATCTCAAACAAAAGACTTCATTCCATAAAGCATAAACAAATAAAACCTTAGAACACAATAACTTTAAACTCACCTTAAACAGGACACAACAAGTCCT
>NW_021497181.1:0-413 GCF_001605985.2 Dendrobium catenatum
TCAGCTCGGCCACCTTCTTAGTCTTTGTGATTTTCTTCCTCAACCTCCTGAGGTAGTTCTTTTTGGCATTCTTACTGCCATAAAGGGTTTCAGAACTAGAAGATCCTTTCTCAAATACTGACTTGGCTTCAGCGGCAGCTTCCAGCTTTTTCGCATCCTCTAGAAATTCTTTGGGTGCGTTAGCAATATTCAGTGCTGACCAGAGACTAGGAGGGGCATCGTTTCCAGCTCCTATGGCTAACTGAACTAAAGGGCGTCCTTCTCACCCTCAATAGCTAGGTCCACCAAAGTGTCTCCATTCATGACCAGTCTAAGGGACTTAAACCCTATCCCAAACTGAATCGAATTCTCATAAATCAGTTCTTCAATCATTAAGTCGCGGTCCATTGAGAACAACAGTTTTCCAGCCATTG
>NW_021497182.1:0-299 GCF_001605985.2 Dendrobium catenatum
TAGAAATAAAAACTTATTATTTATTAGTGTTTAAATATTCATTATTCTATGGAAACAAAGATTGCATGATTGTCAGAACTGCCGACTCTTTTCACAATCATCTTCTCACGTATTCCGGTCAGCTATGGTGATTACTGTTGAATTTCCTTTCCCAATCTATAGTTCCTTTTATGTTTTTTTCCTTTTCGTTGGTGCACATGAGAGGAAGGGCAAGGAAGAAAACACAAGTTTTGAGCGTTAAAGAGGGAAGCCACATTTTTTTGGTTTTTTGAAGACAGAATTAACATAATAATATTCCA
>NW_021497183.1:0-295 GCF_001605985.2 Dendrobium catenatum
GTTTCTCTATTAGTTCTTTATTTATCCTTGATAACTGATCTAACTCACTTCTATGTTTGCCTTTCTTAGCAAGAACTCTTTAATGATCTTTGGTCATATGAGTGTTCTAACAACATAACACAAGTTGCCTTATAGTTAATATACGAAGATCATTAATTATTATCTTCTCTAGGCGGCAATGTAAATACTCGAAAAATCTTATTGGACGATGATCAAAAGTTGTTGAGTTTATTTTTTTTTCTTTGAAGAAGTGAATTAATCACTACGGGAAAACACGTGATTACCGTCGGAATTT
>NW_021497184.1:0-258 GCF_001605985.2 Dendrobium catenatum
AATTAACCTTAAACTTTAAAAATTCAAAACAAATTCAAATAAAATCAAAAAATATAATTAATAAATTTAATGGGGATTGTTTGTGAATAATTATCCTGATTATTCACAAATCAATTTATTAATTATTCAAGTTAATTTTATCACTTGTATGCCCAGGATGCACACACCACTTAGTTTAGGTTCTCCTAGATTTATGATTTGATTGTGCTTATGTGTGATGCATTCATATGTGTTAAATCCAAGGGTTAGTAGAACTTT
>NW_021497185.1:0-272 GCF_001605985.2 Dendrobium catenatum
AACATTTCAGGTCCTGAAGCTCACTCTCAAGCCAGCTCAAAATCGGATAGACTAGGACTTAGTTAAGTCTGTAAATTTAATTTAAATGCATTTTTTACCTTTTCTTGAGTCAATTGTAATGTGCTTGCTCATGAAGCTAAGTAATCTTGCATAGATACACTAAGGGGGAGAAATTTGGTGAGTTGGAGTTTTTTTTTTATTTACTATTATATCATATAGAATAATTTCAAATCATTTTAAATGATTAGTTAAAAATAAAAACTCTAATTAAG
>NW_021497186.1:0-353 GCF_001605985.2 Dendrobium catenatum
TCCCATCCAGTCTTAGAGGTGAAGTAACCTTTCAGGTTGCACTGAAGCTTAGAATTCCTATTAAAACATAAAAAAGACAGGAGGAGCAAAACTGCAGCAGGTTGCAGTTCCAATTGATTACCATAAAGCACCAGTTTTTATTAAACCAGCTCCAATATACATTTAACCAGGACTCAGAGAAAAAATAGATGACCGAAAAGGATTCCCCTAGTAACCCTAAGACCATCCAAGGGGAATTATTATGTTTTATAAGGAGCTTCATCATTGTCCTGGTTAAAGAACCAGCCCACCAGCAATCCCAAGCTAACGAAGGGTCCATGAGTTTAGAAGTTCTCCAGCAGCTCATCAAAGTT
>NW_021497187.1:0-940 GCF_001605985.2 Dendrobium catenatum
CATTTTAAGAATATTTGTTTTTCACTAGATCAAGGAACATTTTCTTTTTTTTTTCTTTTATTAGTTTTGTTTTTCTTTGTGCCTCCTCTCTTTTTGATAATGTCAAAGGGGGAGACTGTATTGTTGAATTTTTGTACTGTTATCGTATTTGTATCTTGTTTTCAAAAAATTAAAAACAACAAAAATTTTTTCATCTCCCCTATTTTTTAAATGTGTTATTCTAGTGAGGGGGAGATTAGGAGAAATTGTTCTTTTTAAAAATTCAAATTGAATTGTTTGTCATCATCAAAAAGGGGGAAATTGTTGCGGATCTATTGTTTATGATTTTGATGATAGCAAACATTCCATATTTCTCTACGATTGTCTTATGTGCTAACATTTTAGGTCCACATGATCAGACTGCAGTCTGGAACCAGCTCAACTTTGGGTAAACTAGGTCTGTGTTAGTTTGTAATCTTTTTCCGTTCTTGAGTCTGTTGTATTTGATGTGGCATCTAATGATTTATAACTTGGAAAATTTTCTGTTGTGCCCTAAAAGATTTCTATATTTGGTAACATCGTCCCGGACGATATTTATGTCGTCCTGGACGATCTGACAAAAGTAGAAACCCTAATTAGGGCATCCTCTTTAAAGCAGCTGTCTTTCTATAAAACACATCGTCCTGGATGATTTTGTATCGGCTAGGACGATCGGCTCAATTCAGCAAGAATCTGCCGCCATATCTACTTAGGAAAATTTTATTTTTGGATATCATCCTGGTATATCGGCCTGGGCTATAAAATATCATCCTGGCCGATCCTGGTCAATTTTTCTAAAATTTCTCAAGCAGTTTTGGAAAGCAATTAATGGGGATTTCATCCAGGCTGATCTCAAGATCGTCCGGGATGATTAGACATCGTCCAAATTTATTTCAGGGCGATATTCAGGATGATTTTCCTC
>NW_021497188.1:0-700 GCF_001605985.2 Dendrobium catenatum
GCCTGTGGTTGGGTGGTCGGGAAGAATGTTTTCTGGAAGTGCTTCTCCCTCTGGGATTTGTCATTGGCGGCTTGGGTTGCGGGTTAATATGGCACAGAGTAGAAGGGTGGACAATGGAGCCACAACCAGAACAAGGTGAGGGCTTCCAATCGTATATAACTTTCAAGGAGACATCATCTCCATCCATTGAAATCGGGATTTCATCTGGTAAGGACGATGCACTGGAAACCATGACACACACCCGAGCAAAGGTTAACCTAGTTTTCCGAGCAGTAAGGGCATCCACAGCAAGTGGATGGCCAACATAGCTAGCAATTTTCGAAATACCAGTGGGGTTCCAAACGGCCAAAGGCAAATCAACAATTTTAATCCACAGAGGGATAGAGGTAAACTCATCTCGGGTAGGCCTGAATTTGGGCGTCCATTGCTGCAAGATGAACGGTCTGCCGAAGAAGAACCACGGGCCTCCAGTCCATGCAAGCTGGTAGTCTTCGTGGGAAGCAAACTTGAACAAGAAGAATCCATCGTTAAGGGACAGCAGCTCCAGAGATCCTTTGGGATTCCAAGCCTTCTTAGCGACATTAAGAAGACTCATGTAGGTCGGTCTTGGGCCGATGGAGTAGCCCACAAGGCAAGATCCCCAATCAGGAACCCCAAGGGCCAGATCATCAGCCGAGAAAGGTATCTTCTTAGAAGGCGG
>NW_021497189.1:0-221 GCF_001605985.2 Dendrobium catenatum
TTATACCTGCTTTCAGCAAGTGGGGCCAGAATCTCTCTCTCATCCACACAAGATAAAATTATAACAAAATATATAGGGCCCTTATATCATAACAGAGAGTGCATTTTTCACATATCAGATCTTCCCCAATTTAATGCTAAAAGTGCTTTGATACCACTTGAAAGTTCGTCAGGGATGTTAGGCCCTTATGAACTAGTCCCAAGGCTAACCAAGAGTTGTGG
>NW_021497190.1:0-343 GCF_001605985.2 Dendrobium catenatum
TTTACATACATACCATTTTATTTCATGTTATTTACATATATAACACATAAAATATTAATATTACATGCCTACTACCCATAAAACTAAATTTGGGTACATGGAATGAAATATTAAAGTTTATAGGATGGTATGAATGGTAGAAATAAATTATAAGAGTTATATATTTGATATTAAAATTATATATAAATGGTAGGCAAGTAATATTAATGTTTTGGGTGTTAGCTAAGTAAATAATATGAAATAAAGTAATATGTATGTAAATTTCCCTTATTTTTAATATATTTTTTATTCTTTTAAGGTTAAATTATTTTTTACTAAAAATTTATTTTTTAAAACATCTTTA
>NW_021497191.1:0-205 GCF_001605985.2 Dendrobium catenatum
AGAGAGCCTCGGCCTTAGTTAGGGCATTTGAGGAAAAGAGGGGAGATCGGAGCCGTTCGATCAAAAAAAATCTTGATCCGACGATGGGATTCAAATTTGCTTGGAAAGTTAATTAAGTTTTGAATATGATTTAATGAGACTCATTAGGTTGAAAGCAAGCTCAAATCCAACACAATTCGACTCGATCTAGGCTAGCTTAGGCTCG
>NW_021497192.1:0-202 GCF_001605985.2 Dendrobium catenatum
GATGACGGGTATTGCGTTGTCCTTCACTAAGGGACTTCAACCACGAGATTGGACATATCCTGCGGTTGGTGGGTATTTCATTTCCCTCACATAGGGACTTTCACTCTCCTAAGAACTCACATCGCTCTCAAGAATAAAGTGTAGAAACAATTTTTTTTATTAATTCATCATTCCTCTAATACAAGAGCAAGAGCCTCTATAT
>NW_021497193.1:0-302 GCF_001605985.2 Dendrobium catenatum
TAATATATTAAGAATTTTAGTTAAATATATTTTAAAATTTAATTGATTACTACCCTAAAATTTTTATTAACCTATTTAGAAAATTCTGGAGTTTAGAGGAATAAATAGGTTTTGGAGGTTATCCGGATATGTCAACTAGGGGCGGGGGGTCAAATTTTGATTTTTGAAATTCGAGAGAAATTTGAAATTTTAAAATTTTTGATAAATACTAGACCTTATTATGAGTTGTTAGACAGGTGGCACATTAAATTTGGAGTTTTTTATGAAAAGTTATGATTTTTAGAAGTTTTAACCCGATTTTG
>NW_021497194.1:0-314 GCF_001605985.2 Dendrobium catenatum
TTATTATTGATAAAGCATTGAAGATGACTAACATATGTGGAAGTAAGATGATTTCATTGGCTGGAAAAATTCTTTTATCTAAAACAGTTTTGCTTTCATTCAGCACCTTTCATTGTAATAACTCTCTTGTGCCTAAGAGTATTCTAGATGAGGTGGACAAAATTTGTAGAAATTTTATTTGGAACAAATCTAATGGAAGCCATGGAATACACTATGTTAACTGGTTAACTATGTGTTTACCAACCAAATGGGGAGGTAGAGCTCTTCACTCTTGTTTTACTAAAGTTGGCCCATTAAGATCCAAATTGGCATGG
>NW_021497195.1:0-315 GCF_001605985.2 Dendrobium catenatum
AAATGAAACTGAACATTTTGTAATTTTTGTAAAATATTACTACCAGTATTCCTTCTAGGTGCTTTACGGATCTCTTCTGTATTATCAAAGTACTGTTTCTGTCGACGGAATAAGTGATTTTCTGGTAGCCAACGACGATGACCCATATATGAGAATTTTTTTCCCTTATATAACCATAAAGCCTCTGTATTTTCGGCACAACAAGGACAAGCAAATCTACCTTTAGTGCTCCAACCAGAAAGCATACCATAAGCCGAAAAATCATTGATCGTCCCCATTAATGCAACTCGTAAGTTAAAAGATTGTTCAGATGCT
>NW_021497196.1:0-208 GCF_001605985.2 Dendrobium catenatum
GATGGCTTTTCCTCCTACTGGATCAGAAGTAATGATTGGAGTTCAGTCACTGAGAAGGTAACTTTCTCCCTTCCCACATGCTTCTTCAATTAAATCCTATAAATCCACCAAGCAAAAGAGGCAAATAGAGCATTTAACTCTCTCTGAGATTTAAGTTCCCTAAATCATGCTCAAGAGCATAAATCCTATTTAAATCCAATTAAATCTT
>NW_021497197.1:0-369 GCF_001605985.2 Dendrobium catenatum
TCTCTCCCTCTCTCTCTTTCTCTCCTCATGGTCTTCTCAGGTCAAGGCAGCAACAAAAGATCTTCCAAAATGTTGAACTTGAGCTCTTAAATAGAAGAGCTTTAAAGGAGCTCATTAATTGCAAGTTGCCGACTTTATCGTCCAGGCCTATATGGACATCGGCCTGCCCGATCAGTACAAAACTCAGAAGATCGGTCAGAGCATCGCCCTGGATACACTCATGGACTTTTGAAATTTGGCTTGATCGTCCCGGCCGATCTCACGATCGTCCTGACCGATCAATTCAAATCAGAGGAAAATCATCCTGAGAATAGCCCTGGATACGAGCTGGCTGATATTTATTGTCCTGAAGTAACTTAAGGTTTTTGA
>NW_021497198.1:0-217 GCF_001605985.2 Dendrobium catenatum
TTTTTACAAAACCTTTAGCCATTGATACCTTCAGTAATTTAAGAACAATGCTTGGTGTTATTGATTTAAATGCCTAAACAAAATGTCTTTGCAACATTGATATTTATGTTTTTGTTTTGTTTTTGATTTTGTGAATTTTTTGTGTGTTTTGAATGAATTTGTTTTTGAGTGTAAGTTTTTGTTTTATGTTTTCTGTGTTTTTAAATGTTTAGTTTGA
>NW_021497199.1:0-239 GCF_001605985.2 Dendrobium catenatum
TACCGCCGCGAATACTCCTGGACGCAACAATAGTGTATCTACAGATATTAGGATTTATAATTTTTAATGAGACCACCTCCTTTGTGAGCTACATTCAACTAGGGGTGTCAATATTTGACCTGACCCTAACCCGAACCGAGTAGGGTTCGGGTTAGGGATTTCAACCCGTTTGTAAAATCGGGTCGGGTTCGGGTTGACCTGAAAACCCGAAATCAACCCGATTTGACCCGTTTTTAATT
>NW_021497200.1:0-266 GCF_001605985.2 Dendrobium catenatum
GCATATATCCCATGTCTTGATTGTAATGAACATCCTGCTGCTGTGAGTTTCAATTTGATCAAATCCTTGATCAAAATGAGACTCTAAACGATCAAATTTTTGAACAAAATCTTGGTAATTTGGTTCACTAGCAGGTGCAGGTGCAGGTTCAGGTTCCTCCTCTGAGTCACTTATAACATGTATTTTATGTGGTTCATCTTTATTGAAGATTGCTTTAAAATATCTATCTTTGTAGTAGAGAGATTCTTCAAAATCTTGAACTGGAT
>NW_021497201.1:0-2588 GCF_001605985.2 Dendrobium catenatum
CTTCAATGATTGTTAATAGAATGAAGTATTTCATTGGTAATTGTATCACTGAAGAACAAGTTGCTTTCCTTCATGGTAGATCTATGTCTGATCATGTCCTTCTTGCTCAAGAGGTATTCCATAAGATGAAAATTTCTAAGAGGAAAAAAGGTTTTATGGCAGTTAAACTGGATATGGAACAAGCTTACGATAGCATGTGTTGGGATACTTTATTTCAAGTATTAAATATGTATGGCTTTCCTATAAAGTTGAATATGCTAGTTATGGAATGTATTAGAAATGCTAGATCTGCTTTCATTTTGAATGGTAAAAATTCCAAATGGATTACTGCTGAGAATGGCTTTAGGCAAGGTTGCCCTCTATCGCCATTCTTGTATGTCCTTTGTTCTCAGCTTCTTTCCTTGGCTATCGCACAGAGGGGCCAAGATTTGGGAATTCAGGTTTCCTGTAGAGCAAACAATATAAGCCACTTGTTGTTTGCTGATGATGTGCTCTTATTCTCTAAAGCTACCAAGCGAC
Organism: Dendrobium catenatum; assembly: GCF_001605985.2. NCBI lineage: Eukaryota > Viridiplantae > Streptophyta > Magnoliopsida > Asparagales > Orchidaceae > Dendrobium > Dendrobium catenatum. The sequence continues at coordinate 520 of NW_021497201.1, forward strand.
TTGCTGTCAAAATGAATAAAATTGTAAGGGATTTTTGCTCTTGGACTGGACTACAAATTAACATTTCTAAATCTCAAATTCTGTTCAGCAAAAGAATGAATAGAGTGGATAAAATTCAGACTATGAAGATTTTAAAGTTTAAATTGGTGGAGGAATTTCAATACCTGGGAATCAAACTTATGTTGAGAAGGCCTTTGAAAACTGATTTCAAATTTTTATTAGATTCGGTCTTAACTAAACTGAATTCTTAGGGTAGCAAATGCTTATCTATGGTGGGGAAAATGACTCTTGCTAAGTCATCTCTTGTTACTTTACCAAACTTTATTTTCACCCATTCTTTGGTTCCTAAGAAGATCTTGTATGAGATTGATAAATGTTGTAGGAATTTCATTTGGCATAAAAGAGATGGGAAGAAAGGTATGCACTACATTGCTTGGAAGACCTTATGCAAAGCAAAAGATCAAGGTGGTTTGAACTTTCACTCAGCGGTTTGTAGAGCTGGACCCCTCAAAGCTAGGTTGACTTGGAGACTTATTCAAAATCAGAATTCTTTACTTCATCAGGTTATGGATGCTAAATATGGTGATAGTTGGTGGAAAGGGAGCTGTAATGTGGGCAAATCTATTGCTTGGAAGATCTTGAAGGAGGGAGCTGACTACTTAAAACCTCTTTTGAGGTGGATAGTGGTCAATGGGAGAAATATTATTGTATTATCAGATGTTTGGTTATTAGACAGATGCTTAGATGAATAGCCTATTACTGCGGACTGTGGGAATCTGGTTGGCATGATGCTGAATCAATTCATAACAGAGAACGGAAATTGGGACAAGGATAAACTGCAAAGGTACTTTCCTGATGAGATTATCAGTGTGGTTTTGCAAATTCCAATTGAAACAAGTGCTATGGCAGATTATAGGGAGGATATTAGTTTTCTTTCAAGGAAAACTATTACAGCCCGTGAATTTGAGAACTATAACAAAAACAACATCTGTGATGAAGATAATGGATTTCATAAATGGCTGAAAAAGCTGAAATTATCTGCCCGTGTTCAATTTTTTTGGTGGAGATTGAGCAAGTTAGCTTTACCCACTAAGGAATTTTTGAAATTAAGAAGACTCACTACTGAAGACAGGTGTGTGAGAGGATGTCCTGAAATTGAAAATCTAGAACATATTACAGTTTGCTGTTTAGAACTGCAGAAAATTCTAAAACAGATCCAAAGTTGGGGAATTTACATTCCTGTCTTTAACACTTTGGAGGAGTGTTTGGTTTAGCTGAAAGTCATTTCTACAATTAACCCAAACTTAGATGAAATCTATTGCAATGCAGTCTTCTATAATTGGAAAAACAAAAATGCCATTAAGCATGGGAAATCTGCTATTCCTATTACTACCATTGCAGCTGAAGTTCTCTTCTCGGTTGTAAATACCGCTAATCCTATCATTCTTAACTGGGGTGCTAATCTCCCTAGGGAGTTCCAAGCTCTTTGGCACCCTCCACCGATTGACTGGATTAAGGTTAATGTGGATGCTTCTCTTTTTACTTCTTATAGTGCTGGCATTGGAGGATGTTTTAGAGACTTTAAAGGGAGATTATTACTTGCTTTTGGTGAAAAGAGAACACATTGGGATATTAGTAGCCTTGAGCTTGATACTATTATGGCACTTAGGAAGCTTATACAACCATGGATGCTTGAGAGTTAAGGAATCATAATTGAAGGTGATAACATCAATGTTATCAAATTCATACAACATTCATTGAACAAGGCTAAAATGGCAAAATAATAATGGGACGGAGGAGGATCTTCTCTTCTTAACTGACTTCAATAAGGTAATTCTTCATCATGTGCATAGGAATTGTAATAATGTAGCCGATTTATGTGCTTCTATGGCTAGAGATAACAATTTTTACTTTGATAGTTCTTCTTTTGCTAACATTCCTCCTTCACTTTGTTCGTTGTTGAAAAAGGAGTGTGCGCACTATCTTTAGATTGTATCTTGTTTTTTGTTTTTTCATTTTAATGCTAATTGCATTCTTCAAAAAAAAAAAAAAGAATTGGAATAATCAGG
>NW_021497202.1:0-277 GCF_001605985.2 Dendrobium catenatum
CGATCACACGAAAATCAACTTCAGGATACTGTACATTCCTCGGTGACAACCTGCTATCTTGGACGGTCAAGAAACAGAAAACTGTTTCTCGATCCTCCACGGAGTCCGAATATCGTGCACTAGCAGCGGCCACAGCCGACATCCTTTGGCTACAGAGGCTACTAGCTGATTTTGGCGTTCGGACATCGGCACCAACTAAATTGCATTGCGACAATACATCTGCAATCGCTCTCGCACACAATCCGGTGTTTCATGCCAGAACCAAGCACATTGAAAT
>NW_021497203.1:0-453 GCF_001605985.2 Dendrobium catenatum
AATCATATATTTTAAGTAGATAAGCACATGTATAATTGCATTTTAATAAGAGAAATAGAAATAACCAAAATATAGGAATTCATAAAATGTATAACTTTTAATAAGCTAAATATAAGCTCAATCATAATTTCTTTTCATTTCATTCATCTTCAAAATGTATATACAACAAATTCTTTACACTACAGTATATGACTACAAAGTAAAACATAACAGCCAATAGCCATGAATATAAAAAACAAAAAAAAACAAAAAATACCTAACACATACTCAAAAGATCATAACATATAATCTTAGCTATTCAACTGGCCCTTATGACTCTCAAATTCTTAGCACATTATAAATTTAGTAAATCAAGTTCTCATAGCCGCAAGTGCATTCAACACAATAGAACTTCCTCCAACATCAAAACTTCTCAGAAATCATATATTTTAAGTAGATAAGCACATGTATAAT
>NW_021497204.1:0-334 GCF_001605985.2 Dendrobium catenatum
ACACATACTTTGCAATATTCTTAATATTACTAGCTATTTTTTCTACATAACATCAGTTTTTTCATGCACAATCAAAATCTTAAGATCAAGAAACTTACACATAAATTATTTTTAGCATTTTTTGAAAGCCCTCATCTAATCCAAGGACAACATTATATTTTATTTTTTATTCCGCTCATTCATCTTAAAGTCCAAAACTAATAAGCAATGCTAGGTACACAAACTTTCACTCATAATAACTTTACAAACTTCACAATCTAAACAAACTATTTTCTTATAAGAAAATAATCAATCTAAATCTTACTATATTCATTCTTATAAGTAATCAGATCTT
>NW_021497205.1:0-385 GCF_001605985.2 Dendrobium catenatum
TGAGACCTTTCCAATGAGCCTAAGAACACCTAATTTCGACAAGTGTGCATGGAGATATGAATTTCTTAAGTTCCCTTGAATTTCTGGAATTATTAATTCGGCCATTACACAGTCAGCGCTCCCTTTACACGCGCAACGCGCTGATTGGATGGGCAATCATTGGCGCTAACTGTTAACGGTAGGATTAACCACAGTCGTCGGATGGCGGATCGGATGGCTGGGATCAGACGCGCTCCGAAACAGCAGGATCTAATCCGAGCCGTTGATCGGAATCAACGGCTGAGATTTCGTCTTCAACCTCCGCTCTCACCCGAGGCCGTGAACCTTCTCCGGCGTGATCCGAGTGATCCCGCCGGTGAACTTCGACGAAATTTCACAAGGAGGA
>NW_021497206.1:0-239 GCF_001605985.2 Dendrobium catenatum
CTAGAAAATTCTTCCCCGGTGAATGAGAAAGGGGGGGGAGTCAATATCAAGATCAGAATGCCAACGGATTTGCAACATTCGTACAAGCAGATAGAAGACATCTATTCCAAGAATATCCCCGCACATGCACCTTAACTTGTATGAACATAGGTACACTAAAAGGGGTAAATGTAATCAAATACTCGCATGGGCCCCGGCGAGGGTGTTATTGGTACACACGTGACGTCTAGGGATGTTGC
>NW_021497207.1:0-219 GCF_001605985.2 Dendrobium catenatum
CCTTTTTAAATGGGGTAATTGAAGAGGATATTTTTGTGGAACAACCTCTAGGTTTTGAAAATTCTAAATACCCAAATCATGTGTTCAAATTGAAAAAGGCATTATATGGATTAAAGCAAAGCACCTAGGGCTTGGTATGAGAGGTTAAGCACCTTCTTACTTGAAAGATCTTTTGAAAAAGCAAGTGTAGATACAACTCTCTTTTTAAAGAAATTTGGA
>NW_021497208.1:0-201 GCF_001605985.2 Dendrobium catenatum
TATCACCAAAAGAGGTTAGAGGGAGGGAAGCCATCAAGGGTGTTTTCCTCCTTTAACCGATTTAGAAATGCTAATCATTAGCCATAAATCTCCAAAGTTTAAGAACAAGGAAAAATCATCATAAAGAAAATAAAAGTAAAAAACGTCTACAACAAAAAAAAAATTATCACAAAAACAAAACATAACAATAAACAAAATGCA
>NW_021497209.1:0-200 GCF_001605985.2 Dendrobium catenatum
TTAAGGGAAAATATCGCAGAATCTTAGCAGGTTTCATCTGAACTTTTTTATCTTTTGTAATATTGCTCTTTTGATTAGTAGTCCATCTTGATGCTCCACATACTTCACATACATTCTCATTAGACTTATCTCCCCAAAATAATGTGCAATCATTAGGGCATGTGTGTATCTTGGTATAACCAAGATCAAAAGCCTTCATT
>NW_021497210.1:0-215 GCF_001605985.2 Dendrobium catenatum
ATAGATTGAGATTTATCGTATTACCTTTCTGATTGATTTTATTGACTAGATAGTATAGATTTGATTTGATTTGATGTATTTGATTTCAATTGCTCTTACGATGTATTGATTTGATCGTTATTGAGATATTGAGCCGATTGATACTATGGACTGGAAGAATTGATTGATACGGATTCATTGTTGTAGCATCGTTCGTGGTCGTCAATGGATTATTC
>NW_021497211.1:0-375 GCF_001605985.2 Dendrobium catenatum
TAGAGTACCATCATCCTTTTTTACTCTCTTGGTGAAGGCAGAGTGTCGTCATCCTTTTTCACCCTCTTTGTGAATGCAGAGTATCATTATGTCCTTTTTCACCCTACTAGTGAAGGCATAAAACCTTGACACAATATTAATAATCTTCTCACAAGAGCCTCTAGAGGAGATGGTTAGAAACTTAAAGAAGACAAAGAGATCTTCGCTTTGGCTAACCTTGTGAATCCTTCATAATTCCCCCTCATTTGATCAAGAACACTTTACTCTTACAAACTCTCCCAAGTACTCACACTCAATGGTAACTCTCAGAAGATATTCACAATAAAGGTCATTATGTCGGTTTCCAGGACTCTTTATACAGACAAGACATGAAAA
>NW_021497212.1:0-315 GCF_001605985.2 Dendrobium catenatum
TGACCTCAAGAGCTAGTTAAGTTGATTTAGAGCAAAGACCAAATGAAGGGATTGAGATTTGAGTTTGGTATGGGAGTTTGGAGTAGATTTGACAAAAATTATTAAGTTGACTTGGTCAACTTGACTTGGGTTTGACTCAAAATAGGTTTAGAAATGTTTGAGACATTAAGTGGAATGAGTTTAAAAGTTTGAAGACATTGATTTGGTTAAATGGTTTGAAACGACTCATTAGAACTCTTAATGGTTCATTGGGTCAATCTATGTTGACTGGGTCAACCAGATTAACCCAAGGGGTGAGTTTGGTTTCAATCAAAT
>NW_021497213.1:0-211 GCF_001605985.2 Dendrobium catenatum
TGGTGTAGGTGTGATTATAGATAAGAGTTTGAAGGATAATAATAAAAATATTAATATAATTGGAGATGAAATTATAACTTTAAAGATTATTGTTGATTTTATTATTAATAGTATAAGTGCTTATACTACTCAAGTAGGCTTAGATATGGGTTCAAAATTAAAATTTTGAAATGTCATAGAAGAATTAATACATAAGTTACCTCTTAAAGAA
>NW_021497214.1:0-495 GCF_001605985.2 Dendrobium catenatum
TCTGATTTTCCCGAAATTGATAGATTGGATTGATATGTGTATGACTATTGATATGATTATTCTAGATTTCTTTCATATTGCTTATTGCATCGATTATTGCATTGACTATTGATTGAATTGATTGATTCTGAAAGACAAGTGGAAACCTGGTTGAACCTTGGTTATAGAAACCAACGTATGGATCTCTACAACAGCAATATGGATTTCTACAACAGCACTATTGATAATAGCCAGTTTAACCTGGTTGATCTATGGATTTCTATAATAACACTATTGATAATAGCCAGTTTAACCTGGTTGATCTATGGATTTCTACAACAGCACTATTGATAATAGCCAGTTTAACCTGGTTGATCTATGGATTTCTACAATAGCACTATTGATCATAGCTAGTGTTTGTGCTTGTCGAGTAAGACCATTGTATGAAATTGCATGTATATGATATTGCATCGCATAGCTTTCCTGATCTGCATTGATTTATTGATTTCCGATTGA
>NW_021497215.1:0-270 GCF_001605985.2 Dendrobium catenatum
TGTTGAAATTAGATTTATTTGAATTTTATTATGAAGGTTTGAAATTTTTAGTTGAATTTTGAATTTTTAAAATAATTTAATTAGAAAGGTTTTCTTGATTTGAGTCCAAATGAATCCCTAACTTCTTGAAATCAACTCCAAAGGTCAAGAATGACCTAAGAAGATATTTCCAAGTATTTGAGAATTTTTTGGAATTTTTAATTATTTTTAATTAATTAAATTATTTAAATATTCAATTTCACTTAAAATTAAATTAAATTTAGGTTTGCT
>NW_021497216.1:0-279 GCF_001605985.2 Dendrobium catenatum
TAACAAATACCATGTATCTATGACTTTTTACTTGTTTAAGTGTGACTATTAAAATGCATGTTACAGAATCATTGTTATTGTATAACTTTACTAATAATGTATTAATGTATTATCACTGTACATATTTATTGTTACTGCCACCGATTTTACTAATGACACTGTACTGATACTATTACTGATATGAACATTGATATTATTTAAAATTATTATTGATTCACTATTATTGTTACTGCTATTGATTCACTACACTAATATTGAGTATGTGATATACTAAGCACA
>NW_021497217.1:0-315 GCF_001605985.2 Dendrobium catenatum
CTTGGTTGCAAATAAATAAAGTTTCAGCTGGGGTTAGTACTTTTCTTCACCTTCTAGATAGCGCAAACCAAGAGCAGCATCGTAATTCCCGAAGAGGGAGGAAGGTTCGGTAATTCCCAAAGCATAGGATCGCCCTCAATACATAGATCCTCAAGTGAAGATAAGCTTTCCAAGGAGGAAGGGAGAGACTGTAAGGATTTGAGCCATCTAAATTCCAGCTCACAAAGAGATGAACTAACTCTCAGAAACCACTGTTCCGCCTCATTTGTAAATGAAAACAGCTCATCATTTGACCAAATACTCAGCTTTTTTAAG
>NW_021497218.1:0-916 GCF_001605985.2 Dendrobium catenatum
ATATATGCCTTGCACAATGCATTGTTTATTCATTAAAAGTTGGTTTTTGAAAACTCAGCTCAAAAAGAGCAATAACCATTAACTTAATTGAAAATCATTTTACGGTTAAAGCTAACCTTACCTCAAGAAAGTGAAGCGAACCAACACAAGAAGTTGTGATTCAATTTAAGATGGGAAATAAAACTAGTTAAGCAGTAACATTTAACAAGTAACTGCTGTGATAGAACTGCTTTATACTTATCCTTTTTTGCCCTCTGATCATCAACTATTTTCTTCAGATACTCAATTCTCACTGCCATGGTTGAGGTAGCTTCAGACATAGATGCATGTTTAGCTTCTTTGGAAGAATTTGCTAAAATCTCTTACATGAATAAACAAAAATAGTCTGAAAAATACGGAAAAACAAAAATAGCCTGAAAACGATTCATGATAAATGCATACACATTCTTACATGAACTAAAATCTCTTCTCCTCCAGCAGCATTCCTAGCTCCTTGATTGGACATAATAATGGAGCATAGCAAAGGTATAACATCTCTATAAATCTCTTTACTAGGTGAGGTTCCTGGTAAATTCATCAAAACACGTGCAGACGCAAGTCACAGTCTACATCACAACAACAAGTGAGCTACTAATTGGTATAAGAAATGGCCTGAAACATTCTTTCAAGTTGCATCATCATATAAATAACTAAGAAAACAACAAAATGACCCAAAAGAACCTAAACTACCAAGCTAAGAAACAACCTTAAATCATGTCAATACTCTAATTATAATCACTTTATTGCACAATCATTGCAAAAAAATAGTGATAATTTTATTTATTGTGTAGCTTTTACATGAAACTCAAAAGTCTGTTTGATAACCTAACTATCAGAATATAGAAACTCAAGGGCATTCATATATATAAATATATAT
>NW_021497219.1:0-288 GCF_001605985.2 Dendrobium catenatum
AAATAACTACCACATGTGTCGCTTTGCGCATCTTTTTTCGATAGTTGTGGCACATTTTTGCGTATCTTTGTACTTGTAGGCTGATTTTATGTCTCTTTTTCAAATTGCGAACCATTACACATTCGTTTTAATTTTTATACATTTGTACATTTTTTAAGAGTAATTTTGATCTTTACAAAATCAATAATAAAAAATTTCAAATTTTTCTAAGTACATCAATATTTATTGATAAGTAAAATATAAAATAAGAAAGAACAATACGATACAATACAAACAATATTTTCTCCC
>NW_021497220.1:0-228 GCF_001605985.2 Dendrobium catenatum
GACCCCTTAGTTAACATATCCGGATAACCTCCAAAATTTATTAACTCCCCCTAACTCCAGAATTTCCTTAATAGGATAATAAAATTCTCAACCAACATATTAAATTCAGTAACCAACTTCCTTGAATATCAATCCACTCCTTTAATTCCAACCAATTTAAATAACTTAGTCAACCCTGATTGCTACTGGGTAACCCAGTCCTACGACGCTATTAGCTTAGCCCCAAGG
>NW_021497221.1:0-1073 GCF_001605985.2 Dendrobium catenatum
CATCTACAATAAATGTTTTTTTCGCTCGACATTAATTCGGTATTCCTGTTGCCTTCTCTCATATCCTTAGTCTCTAAGGTGTTAGATTAATTTCGGTGCAGCAATTCGTCATGGCTTGGCTGATTTCTACTTTTTTGCGCTCTGTATGCAAACATTGGTATCTAATGGCAGTAGCTGAGTGCACCGTAGTGAAAACGACAATGTTTGGCTGAAAGTAGAAAAGAAACAAGTCTGCTTGTTTTCAGAGTTATGAAATTTTGCGATTCACTCCGTACGGGGAAATAAGTTCGTATTGTAAAAGAAATGGATACTCTCATGGGCGAAGTTTAGAGTCAAAAAGTGTGTAATTTTCACATTGTTTCCTTTACAAAGTTTACTCTGTCGCTTTGGAAATCAGGTAATAGCGTAGAAACGCTGAAAGTGATTTTGGCAAGAAGCGAAACGGCAGCGAAAAGGAATTCCTCATGTTGCTCTTATATAGACTTAGTGGGAATGTGTAATAATGACGACGCATTCATTCGCATATGATTTGTGACGTGTGAATCCTTCGAGACGAAATCAGGCGCGTTTGTTGTGCATTAATGATTGCTTGTGTGGAGGGCGAGCTGGCGAACTTTTGTATGTTAGTAAAGTGGAAAGTAAGCAAAGCGGAATTGAAAAAGAGAAGTCTTGGTCAAAGTAGTTCTCGATAGAATCTGAAGGGTAGAATAGCCTTGGAGTATTCATAGAAGAAAAACGTATTACGGTCGTGGCCTGGACCTGAAAAAATATTCGGTCCAATACAGACGAAAAATCGTAGTTCGTCTGGACGAAGCAATTTCGTACAGACGATCCAATTCGACCAAAATGAAACGACTTTTCGTAATCAACACAACTTACGATGCGTCCTTTCGTACAGACATTTGACTTAACCGATCGTACAGACGAAATAAAGTTTCGTACAGACGATCAAAACATTAAAAACTGTCTTATCCACTCAACCGCTTCATTCAATCGTCCCGTCGTTTGAGAAAAAGGAAAAGGTTCGTCCGGTACGATATTAAGATCGTACAGACGATCAAATTAAAAAAAAA
>NW_021497222.1:0-371 GCF_001605985.2 Dendrobium catenatum
GATTCCTTTTCTCATATCCAATTAATTCTTTGAGTTAAGTCATTAATTTCAAAAGACGATTCTACCCTAAGAAAACGTCTGAGCTAAGGGTAACCATGATCGAATATTCTACTATTCTATAGATTGATGAGAATATTAACACATTAACTCACAAGTTTTTAAATCAATCACATGGAATACTATATCAATTTTATGCCTTGGTTAAAAAAAAAATCTCTGTGCTTTACTTTTTTGTTCCCTCCTTTTTGATATGTCAAAAGGGGGAGAAGTTTAAAGTTTATGATGCTCCTTTTTCATCAATCCTGAACTTTTATTGCTAAATGTTTTCGTAATATTTTGCTATCATCAAAAAGGGGGAGATTGTTGCAAAC
>NW_021497223.1:0-300 GCF_001605985.2 Dendrobium catenatum
ATAACTCGAAAATACTCGTTTGATTCGTTCGTGAATGGACTTACTTGATAGTTCTAAAACCCTCGCTAGAGATTTGATAGTTTGAAAACAATAGCTAGATACATTCATGTACATACTCGGTTGGTTTTTCGAAAACTCTCGTTATATATATTTGCAATTAAGCTCGATGTATAATTTGTTAGTAGACTCGATAATACTCATTTGTTTAAAGCTTGATAAACACAAAATGAATCAAACATGAACTAAACATGAACATCCATTAATTTAAATAAACCAAGCTTAAATACGATAAAAAAAACT
>NW_021497224.1:0-201 GCF_001605985.2 Dendrobium catenatum
ATCTTGGCCTATTTAAAGGAGGCCTCATGCATTGTAAGAAATGATGAATTATTGAATGAAAAAAAAAAAGTTTGTTCTTCTTTGATCTCTTAGTGAGTTCATGCGAAGAGAAGCCCGAGAAGGTGATTTGTAATACCCATCAATCTTGGTGGATTCCAAGGTTCACGGTTCTCTTATCTTTCTTTTCTTTTATTTTTCCTT
>NW_021497225.1:0-233 GCF_001605985.2 Dendrobium catenatum
TGCTTACAATGGCATAATAAAATGAGTGATGATAAAAAGGAAAATAAAAAATAAAAAAAATTGAAAAAGAAAATAATAAAACATAGACTTATAATATTTTATTTAATTTTTATTATAAAAATCTAAAAGATCAAAGGTGCGGAGTAGGGATTTAACCAAGTCAAGCTGACTCACGAGCTGGCTCGGGCTCGACGAGTCGAGCTTTTCAAGTTTGCGAGTCGAGCTTGATCAGG
>NW_021497226.1:0-210 GCF_001605985.2 Dendrobium catenatum
ATTTTTTATTTTTTAATTTTTTAATTCTCTCTTTATTATTACTATTATTATTATTTTAAATACATATTTTGATGATGATGATGATGCTTTTTTTTTTCGCTGATCTCTAAATTAATAAATTTTGCTTTACCTAATTTTTTATTTCATTTTGTTATATATAAATTTACATATCGCCTCATGTAGGGACAAATTTTTAAATATTCCCTCTTG
>NW_021497227.1:0-204 GCF_001605985.2 Dendrobium catenatum
TTAGTGCACTACGATCCACCTGCATAAAGCAACGAGTCGTGCACGACAGTCTACCTGTACGAAGCAGCAAACAACTCAATTCAAAAGTTGTTACGCCACGCCACCGGATCTGCAACTTTTATGCAAGCGGACAGAAGGCGTCCAACAAATACTTTTAAAGTACCCCTGCACATGCACCTTAATTTGTATGCACATAGGTACACA
>NW_021497228.1:0-786 GCF_001605985.2 Dendrobium catenatum
TACCTTAACGTACCGGGCCTCGGCTTCACCGGATCGTCGCTTGCATCCGTTACCACATACAATCTCAACCCTAACCCTCGGTTATTCCTCATCTTCCCAACAAATCCGACCGAGCAAGCCGCCAGCCGTTGCCGGTTCTTAGACCATAAAGGGTCCCTCCGCCAGCATCGATCGATCACATTTATATGCCCGCCGCCGCGAGCGCTGGCAGCGTCGGCGATGAAAGAGGAGATCAGTAGGAGAAGAAGGGGGAGGAGGAGAGAAGCAATATTGAAGATTTTCATGGTGTAGTTTGGAGAGATTTGTGATGAGTTTTAAAATTTATAAGGAGCGTAAATTAATGGCTATTTTTATTTAAGTGGTCTGTTACCACTGTAGTTTATTAAAGAGTTAATTTACTGTTACTAAAATTAAGATTATTTAATGGAGTTAGGGAGTTATAAGAGTTTTTTTTTAACGTTTTATTTGGTCGATGTTGAGTTGGAATTTTATATGAGTTATTTTAAATGTAAATCAAATATTATTTCGAATAAAATTGATCATATTTAAATATTAAATTAACTTGATAAAGTATTAAGAAAAAAATCTATGTTAAAATAAATATTTTTTGAAATATAAAATATTGGCATATGTTTAATTTATATATCAACTAATTCATTTCAATTTTTTTCATTCTTCTTAAAGCATTTTACTCCTAATTTAACATTTTTACTGTAAATTTAAAATAAAACAAAAAAAATGATTTTATTGCATAATAATTAATGAAATCAGTTTAATTTACCAAAC
>NW_021497229.1:0-200 GCF_001605985.2 Dendrobium catenatum
AGGTCTCTTGCTACCAGACTCCTCGACTACCACCAGACTTCCACCCGGCAGCCGACTGACGCCGGAGCTCTGCCCGACAGCTGACTGACGCCAGAGTTTTGCCCGACAAATGACTAACTCTAAATTTCTGCCTGACCGTCAATTGAAGCCACATTTCTGCCCGACTACCAAACGTCGTCGGATTTCCGATCTTCGTTTGT
>NW_021497230.1:0-2654 GCF_001605985.2 Dendrobium catenatum
ATCCGGAGGTGACACATGTTAGACTAGGCATGGGCTCTGAATATTCACACCCCGGTCTCCCCTGCTTTTAGGAGAGTTTTAGTGAATTAAGTTTTGGGATAAATTTTCAAAAGACAAATTGGGTTTGAAATAAAACACTACCTAAAGATTTTGCCATTATTTTGCGAGGAATCTAGATCTGAGTTATGGTTTCCTATAGGCGCAAGCCTCTATAGTTAATTACCCCTCCCAATAATGTGAGAGAACTTTTGATTAAGGCTAGTCGTCAAACATATACATATAGATACGTGGTCTTTGGTGTATAGCAGCAACATGGGTTGATATTTGAAATTTTAATATTTAAAATTAAAAATTTCACCATCTAGTACTTAAGAGGATGATGGGGGGAATGATGATGAACCCGATCAAGATCCCACGGTTCCATCGTCGCAGGTCATCATGTTCATTGGTCTACTTAATCAGAGGTAGTCGACCCTCCTAGGATCACTACTTTCAAAAATGAACTTTTTCCGCTACACATCTTCTAGATTGTTCTCTACCAAAAATTTATTTTCTATTGGCATCCCATCTCTGTTGAGTGGACATCAAATCATTCTCCATGAACCACACTCTAACCACAAATTCAAAGAAATCTCTAATACAAAATGAAACTAAGGGATGCGACAAACTAACTCTCAAGACCGGTAAAGAGTAGTAACACTTCTCTTTAAGACTACTAACTAGCTGAGCAACATATATGGCAAGGGCTGTAAACTCCGTCTTGTACTACATCACTATCTACTGGCTTATCCACCATCAAATTTCTTTATCTACTGGCCTATCTTCTATCTCTCCATGTAACATAAACACAATTAATAGATCCTTTCTTCATTTACGACATCACATACTATCAAAAGATTTTATTAGACCGGTCCATTGGATCGGTCCAGCCGATCCACGTGGGACCGGCCCAGGCACGAACAAGGCGGAACATCTCTGCCTCTTGCGTTGGCCGCACGCACCGCAAGTTCACGGGAGCACATTTAGGAAAGTTTTTGAATGAATTTTAGGAGGGAAATTGAATGTAGGGATTTTTTAGGGATTTTTCCTTTTGATTTGTATGCATTTTTTTTATTTTAAGCGGCATTAGAATTTGGTTGAAATTTGAGATCTCTTTGATTTCTTTTGGGCTCTAACGGCATATGGATTGGGACAGAATGATCCTGCTCTCGAATAGAGGATCAATTATATCTTGCTATTTTTCGTTTCTATTTCATCAAATAATATAAATTTATACTGTTTTCGTAGTTTTGTGTGGATTTTTGCGGAGAATTCTCCCGGTTTTCTGAAGATTGATAGGAAATACTTGAAATCCATAAGTATTTCCTATCAAATTGGTATTAGAGCAAGTCTTAGGACCATTCTGGGGCTAATTTGGGCCAATTCTGGCAGCTGATTTTTGGCCGGAAAGGAGAAAGTTGTTTTTGTAATCCAAATCCAAAATTTTTGGATCTACAAAAATCTGAATCGAGATGGCGGCAAAGAAAGTAAATGCGCTTGAAGAAATGCTTGAAGGGGAGATGAATCAAATCAAAACGACGGTGGAGGAAAGGATTTCCTCCATGGAAGAACAAATAGCCAATCTCCTGGACATGATGAAGAAAATGTTCGAAATCCACAATCAAATGGTGGCTTCCGTGGCAAAAGGGGTGGAAGGGAAAAGCATGAATTCTAAAATTTGTAGGGAGGAAGATGAGGAAATCGTGGAGGGAGAAAGAAGAAAACTCTATTTAGAGCCTTTCCAGAGGAAGGATAGAGGAGGTAGGTATGGGGAAAGAGATGGGTATGGAGGGGCAGAGAAAAAGGGTGCTGATTGGGAAAGTAAATAGGGACATTATGATCGCCAAGGTACTGATTTTGAAGGAAGAAGAGGGGAATTCAAAGGAGGTTTGGGCTATGGAAAGGCAAGGGAAGACTGGGAGATATGGGGTGGACCGAGCACTTGCGAGAGAGAAGGCTATGGAAGGATAAGGGGGAATGGTGGAGATTAGAATGTGAGTAAGCTGAAGATGCCCATATTTGAAGGGGATGATGTGTATGGGTGGATTTATAAGGTGGAGAGGTTCTTCGCCGTCAATGGGCTGACGGAAGAGGAGAAGCTAACAGCGTTAGGCTTATGCTTGGAAGGGAAGGCACTGTCATGGTACAAATGGAGAGACCAGAGGAGACCTATCAAAAGTTTTGATGCCTAGTGACTTGGGGGAGGCCATGAAGTTGGCACAACAGGTGAAAAATCAAAAGAATCTAGAGACGGGAGCCAAGAGCAGCAGCTCAGCAGGCTCTTATAAGATGACATCCACCCTTCTAGCACCTAAGGGGCCTGCATCAAGCAACATTAATGAGACCACTAGGGAGAAGCCAGTAGGAGGGAGTGGGGAAAATTTCAAGAGGCTAACAGAGAAGGAGATGCAGGAGAAGAGGGGAAAGGGGGTGTGTTTTAGGTACGAGGAGAAGTATATGCCAGGACATCGGGGCAAGGACCGAACTCTTAAGATTTTCACTGTTTGTGATAACGAAGAAACTGATGAGGGAGGTGAGGGGGAGTTAGAGGAGAAGTTGCTTTTGTATCTGTCCGAGGTTTCCCTGAACTCAGTGGTAGGATTCACTTTGAATCA
>NW_021497231.1:0-646 GCF_001605985.2 Dendrobium catenatum
GGTAGCCTAGCATTGGTTTGGCAGAACTTCAGCGTCGGGCGATGGTTCGGCGGAATTCTGACATTAGATGTTGGTCCGGCGAAACTCTGGACATTGAGTGATGGTCTGGCAGAACTTCGAGAGTATTCCAGACGTCAAGTGGGGGTTAGGTAGAACTCTAGGCCTCATGTTGTGGTCCGACGGAACTCCGGGCCTCAGGTGGTGGTCCGACAGAAGTCTGGGCCTTAGGTGGTGGTCTGATAGAACTTTGGGCCTTAAGTGGTGGTTTGGCGAAAGTCCGAGCCTCAGGTGATTGTCCGGCGAACTCAGGGCCTCAAGTAGTGGTCCGACGGAAATTAGGGCCTCAAGTGGTGGTCCAGCGGAACTCGAGGCCTTAGGTGGTGGTTCGATGGAGCTCAGGGCCTCACGTGGTGGTCCGTCGAGTGGTGGTTCAGTGAAACTCAGGGCCTCAGGTGGTGGTTCGACATAAGTATGAGCCTTAGGTGGTGGTCCAGCAGAGCTCAAGGCCTCATGTGGTGGTTCGGCAGAACGCAAGGCCTTAAGTGGTGGTCCGACATAAATCTAGGCCTCAGGTGGTGGTCTGGTAGAACTTCGGGTCTTAAGTAGTGGTTCGGCGAAAGTCCAACGACCAGGTGGTGGTCTGGTA
>NW_021497232.1:0-243 GCF_001605985.2 Dendrobium catenatum
CCGACGAAGGTCCGTTGACGAGCAGAAGTCCGACGTCGGGTAGAAGTCCGCTAACGAGCAGAAGTCTGTCGACATGGAGAAGTCCGATGTCGGGTAAAAGTCCAACGACAGGCAGAAGTCCGTAGTCGGGTAGGGATGCAGCGTCAAGTAGAAGACCGACGAAGGTCCGTTGACGAGCAGAAGTCCGACGTCGGGTAGAAGTCCGCTAATGAGCAGAAGTCTGTCGACATGGAGAAGTCTGAT
>NW_021497233.1:0-240 GCF_001605985.2 Dendrobium catenatum
ATTTTTCAGGGCCGGGTTCAGGTCGTGTCAAAAATTGAAACCTCTAATTTCTACCTTGAAAATTAAGCATATTCCATTTTCTTTAAAAAAAAGTTCCCATTGTACTTTTATTATAAATTAAAATTAAAATTTATTATAATCTAATCAATAAGTGAAATAAGTATATGAAGCTAAAATAATAATAATAAATACAGAAATTTGGCATATTCTACAGCCTTTCATCATTACTGTAATCTCTAT
>NW_021497234.1:0-205 GCF_001605985.2 Dendrobium catenatum
GATCTAGTCTTCTCCGGCGAACTAGAACTCACTAAGATATCTAGTTTCCTCCGGTGAACTCACTAAGAGATCGTGGGAGAAGATGAACTCACTAAGAGAACAAGAGTAAATTTTCATTTCATCAATAACTAAAATTACATGAGAAAATGGCCATATAAATAGGCCTCCAAATGACAAGACAACAAAAGACTAAAATGCCCCTCGG
>NW_021497235.1:0-231 GCF_001605985.2 Dendrobium catenatum
TATAGGCCTGTCTGATTAAGGCTTCGTTTGGGACGACTTTCTTACTATTTCTTAAAGTAATTTTTGTAATACAAAATTAAAATTTTTGTACTAAAAAATTGCTTTAAGAAGCATAAAAAATGATGTCCCAAACGAAACCTAAGTAAATGCATGAACCATAAGGAAGAACTAATTTACTTGTGAGATTAAGTAAATGGATGAACCATAGTGTCAAAATTTATCTGTGTATAG
>NW_021497236.1:0-713 GCF_001605985.2 Dendrobium catenatum
TATTTAATTGTACACTATCATAATAAATTCATTAAACGAGTCTTCTACTAATGATGTGTCATTAATAATAAAATTCAACTGCAAATAACATGCTATATAATATACGTTAGAGTAAATATTCGTATGTTATGTATGTTAGATAATTTAGAAGTTATACATATAAGGAATAAACTATGCATATATCAAAATATATATGATTAATCACACTAATTTTCTATGCAAGTATGATTATTTCATGACTGATTGGTCAGACAAAGAAATAAAGTATTTAATGTGGAAAACATATCAAGATAATCACCTCAAATCTGTCAGTTAATTTTACAAAATAAGTATATTTGTAATTCCATTTTGCATAGGGAATTTTGACTTTATATGACCTATAATGCTCGAAATTAGAAAAATATGCCATCAATCTTATTTTATTGGGAAAATGTGCTTGAAAGTTATACATCCCAAACCATAAGCCTAGAAGGATATTATTATCATCTTTGAACATTCCTCAAAACTTATTTTTACCTTGATAGAAATGTAACTCGATACATAATCAAACATCCATTTTTTTATTTTTTATTTTTTATTTTTTATAATCAAATGTTCTTTGAAGCTTATTCAAAGTTGTTTTTTTTTTTTATTTTTCAGACTAAGATTTGAATATAGTCGAAGAAGCATCAATCATTTTTAAAAAGTTGTTCAATCCTTGCTTGAAAAAGTTT
>NW_021497237.1:0-435 GCF_001605985.2 Dendrobium catenatum
GGGAAGCTTACAAGAAGAAATTCCCTGAAGAAGTTGCTAATCTAGCTTGCCAAGGTAATATTATTCTGAACTTTGCATATCTGATTCATAGAATCTTGACTTCTAGAGATGCCAATACGGGATTGATATTCAAGCAAGCTAGTGCTATGCGAGAGCTAGAACAAATCCAAATTAGAAATTGGAAGTATGTCAAATATTTTGCGAATGATTTCTTAGCCTTAGCAACCGTATCTGGTAACTACTACTCAACTGAGCTAGGCGAGAGATTATTTTCAAAATTACCAGGTGAGCTTGGTAAAGAAATACATCATGCCTGGAAACAACATAAAGTTGCTCCGCAATTTGAAAATATAGGAATTAGGATTCAATTCTTATTTGAAAAATTGAAGGAGAAATGAACATATATTTCCATTCAAAAATAATTGAAAAATCAAA
>NW_021497238.1:0-298 GCF_001605985.2 Dendrobium catenatum
CCATCTCAGTGGAACATATGTCTACGCATGTGCCTGGCCCATCCTAAACGTTACTGAAATCGATGGGTTGAATGGATCATGATATAAAACATCAGGATTTGGATGCTACCCAAGTAAATCATCACAATAATTTGGCCAACTTAACCATCATCTGCCTGCACCTACAACTAGGTGGTCAACAAAAGCATGTCCATCAAGATATATCTCCAATATCATCGAGAGAGCCTATAATGTTATACTCATTTCACTAACAGGGAGGTGAAAAGTATTCATCTGTAGTTACTACCTCTCAACCAGA
>NW_021497239.1:0-433 GCF_001605985.2 Dendrobium catenatum
AATTAGGTAGGACCCTGTGCGAAGTGGAGGTAACACTATCACATTTATAGAACCACTCTGGCAGCTCAGAGTAGTGTATGAATGGGAAGGTAGGCTGCCAAAAGAGGGCAGCAGGGGGGCGATCTTTTCTCAAAAGGACTTAAGCCCAGAAGGCAGTGATGTTTTCATCTAAAATACAGTGTAGTACATCATTATCAAAGAGAGACATTTTTAATCACATAGACTTATAACCAACTAATTGAGAGCTCAACCTTGAGGAGACCACCAAAGTGCTTTCAAGGGAGAAGAAAGAAATTTTGGGGAATTTGGGCTCTTAAAGAGTTTTACCGGGTTCCTCCTATGACAAGGGCAACCGGTTTTGCTCTATTTGAGAGCTTCCCTCTTTTATCACATGTATACATATACATATATATATATATATATACACACACAC
>NW_021497240.1:0-251 GCF_001605985.2 Dendrobium catenatum
TAGAAGCCGCCCGAGCAATGTTGGCAGAATACTCACTTCCTAGATATTTTTGGGCTGAGGCGGTTAGCACTGCATGTTATGTTCTGAATAGGGTGAATGTGAGATCAAATTTAAATAAAATACCATATGAGTTGCTAAAAGGTAGAATACCTAACTTGTCTCATTTGCATGTATTTGGTTGCAAGGTGTTCATTCATGATAATGAAAAATCTGCGTTAGGAAAATTTGATCCAAAATCAGATGAAGGAATT
>NW_021497241.1:0-297 GCF_001605985.2 Dendrobium catenatum
GGGTTGATGGGAACCCAATGACACCATGATTTGGATTTAATTTGGTTAAGGTTGAGAGATGGCTCAAGAGAAACCTCTCTTTGGTCACTTGAGTCAAGCCAAATAGCTAACCCAAGTGAGCCAAAGGCTTGGGCCTCCAAGAAAGATCCCTTTGGTACCTAAGGGGTCATCCCATACATTCAAAGGACTTGGAATGGACTAGATTCAAAATTTTGAAAGAGGAAGGGTGTATGGGTCAAACCTGGTTGACTTGGTCAACGAGGTTGGCCCAAGGTTTGGGTTTGAGTTCAACAAGTT
>NW_021497242.1:0-233 GCF_001605985.2 Dendrobium catenatum
ATCTAGCTTCAGCTTGAGAATTCTTTGAGATTTTCAAGTCATCAACTTCCTCGGAGTCTGAGCCGCTTCCGAGTTTTGGACATTTTTATTTAGGCATGTTCTTTCCCTTATGATCACTTTCTTCATCGGGAAAATATAAGTCTTCATATGAGTCGGTGAAAGATGCTGGTGTATGATGTCCTTAGAAGGAATTTTCGTGTCAGCTTTATAGATAGCAAGAGGTGCATTGCGTC
>NW_021497243.1:0-270 GCF_001605985.2 Dendrobium catenatum
ACTCTCTCTGAAGGTGGGCTTGGATGCAAGTCTTTAATGGATTCGTCCAAAGCTTTTTCTTTCAAACTTTGGTTTTCTTTTAGATCTAATTTTAGTCTTTGGGCTCGTTTTATGAATATCAAATATTGCAATAATATTCATCCTACTGTTTGTTTTCATAGAAATACTGACTCGTTTGTGTGGAAAAGACTTTGCAATATTAAGTGGGAAGCTGAAAAATGCATTCAATGGGGGCTTGGCAAAGGTGATATTTATTTTTGGCAAGATAAT
>NW_021497244.1:0-473 GCF_001605985.2 Dendrobium catenatum
CGCCTCCGGGGAGTGGACGTAGGTCGAGTTGACCGAAGCACTATAAATCTATGTGTTCTTCTTTCTTGCTTCTGCACTTTTATTTCCGCAGTTATTTTTTGTGGTGTGATTTTGGTTTATGAGATTTTACTTCTTTGTGAAAAGAAAATTTTTAAAATACCAATTAACCCCCCTCTTGGTTAGCATGGCCCAGTTCTATAGGGCTTAAAATCCCTAACAAACTTTCAAGTGGTATCATAGCGGTATTCATAAAAAATTAGTTTGAAAACTTTTTGAATTTTGATCCATGGCTAACCTTGGGAATCGTAACACTACATAAGGGTATTCTATTACTCGACCTCCCCTGTTCGATAACCTACCTTTTGATTTCTGGAAAACCCGCATGTCAACATTGTTACAATCTACTGATTACCGCATGGGGATGCTTATCAAAGAGGGTTATTCTCCACCTTCTCGTGAAATTAATGGTGTTA
>NW_021497245.1:0-560 GCF_001605985.2 Dendrobium catenatum
ATCTCAATATCGTCCCGGACGATCCTGGGAGGAAAATTAGATTTAGAGAGAAACAAATCAAAGGAACGAGCTCTCACACGCTTCATGATGGATGCAATTGCTCCTCCTGATTCGCTTATACATCAAAAATAATCTTGATTGGGCACGATTGTCGAAGAAAAATCAAGTTGGAAACTTAAAAAAATTAAATCGGATATTATCTTAACTCCGATTTAAGCAAACTTACAGTTGAACTAAACGACTCGGAAATACGAACCCAACGATGCCTAATTCAACACAATTCGAGCCAAATAGATCCAAATCAAGGACCCGAAGTGCATTTGGAAAATTCAAACCATAATTTGGATTGCGAAACTGTTTTCAAAAATGCCATGCTTATAGTCGAATCGAGTAGCTCGATTCGGCGAATCCAACGAGCCCAAGATCGTAAAATTTCAATATTGTTAAGTCCTTGAAATGCCCAGTAAACGATCCACGATCAAGGTATTCAATGTTGGCCGTCGCCGTCCACTCCAATTTTACCATTGATCTTTCTCTTTATTTAATTTTGATGACACTAT
>NW_021497246.1:0-417 GCF_001605985.2 Dendrobium catenatum
AGTTTAAGATGTTTAATAATTAGGTGGATGGAAAATTCTTTTCAAATTCATTTTTATATTGGTTAAGAGAGAATAAATTAGCTAGAAAGCACATAGTATATAGTTTATATTAGATATATTAGACAGATTAGATATATGCAACTTTTCTCATTTTTATAGATTTAACTTTTAAACAAAATACTTTTTTCTTTCAATTGAAAGAATAAAAAAATCATGAAATTTTAGAAAGCCCTACTTTGAAATGAATCTCTCTTACTAAAAGATACTTGCCATTCTTATTCTTTATTAATTAACAAGAACGAGGTAACAAAAACTCTATATTTTTTTAAGTACTTCACTTAAGCACTGTGAGAGAACAGTTAACATAATTGTCACCATCTAATACATAAAAACCAACGCAATCCTCCTTATCACTAC
>NW_021497247.1:0-217 GCF_001605985.2 Dendrobium catenatum
ATTGTTACCTCAAAAAAAAAATTATCGTGAAAAAATTCTAAAATTTTTCATTATTTTCTATGAAATATCTCCATTTGGTACGACAACAAATTTTTATAAAAAATAAATTGTAAAGTAATTATGAAAAAATAATTTTTTCAAAATTATTATAAAATTAATTTCTTAACACAAAAGGTTATTAAAAATAATAAATGACGCCTTCAATTTTCCTTTGGAT
>NW_021497248.1:0-216 GCF_001605985.2 Dendrobium catenatum
CTAATCACCAAATTATTATGAGGTTTTGCATTTGCACGAACCTCCATAGTCGGCTTGACCTTATTGCCATTAACACCTTTATGGAATGAAGAAGACCAAGGAGCAGTCACAGTAGAAAGTGGATTGGAGGAATTACCGCTAGCCACATATTGCCGGTGGTCATTCGCTGCCATCAACTCCATCAGTGGAGAAGCCGTGAACGAACAATTCAAAAAG
>NW_021497249.1:0-217 GCF_001605985.2 Dendrobium catenatum
ATTTGATTGAGAGCATTAATTGAGGGGAATTAATTAAGCGTTTGGGACGGCTGCAGCTGTCGGCAAAGTGGGTTGTGAAATTGTTGTACAGAAAGTTGCTTCTTGAAGTTGCTTTATATAAATCATTATATTTTGTTTGAATAGCATAACTGTAGAACTGCTGTGCTGCAGCTGTATGGAAACAATTTACCTTCATACCCTTATATATATTTAGATG
>NW_021497250.1:0-581 GCF_001605985.2 Dendrobium catenatum
AAGCACGCCTTTGTTGAGCGTGGTAGGAGAAAATTTGGTCCGACGCCTACGACAAGGCGGACATTCGCCGCCCTTCTCGCTCTCGGCATGCGTATCGAGTCGGTGGTCCACCTATGCATGTTTTTATTGAGCGTGGTGGGAAAGGCAACTGGCACGACACCTACGACAAGGTAAGCAAGCGACCCTCGCCCTCCTGCTTCGACGTGCGCGCCGAGCCGGCAAACCACCTGAGCACGCCTTTAGTGAGCGTGGTAAGAGGGAAACCGGTTCGACACACACGGCAAGGCCAGGCGAGCCTGGTGTATCCTTTTCTTTGCGCGGCTGGAATAATTTATGAGTACCCCCGGGCAGGGGGAAAGAAAACCACTCTTTTCTTGTAACAAGTACCGTCGAAGACCCCATGCACGCCTTTGTTGCGCGTGGTGGGGAGAAAAATCATGGCCGAGGTGTCCTCGAAAGAGGACACCTACCATGCACGCCTTTATTACGTGTGGTGGGAAGGCCCAGTTTTCTCGTAGTTTTCCCCTAAACGGGGGAGACGCCAGGAGGCTGCCGAAATTTCGGGTGAAATATTACTACAC
>NW_021497251.1:0-234 GCF_001605985.2 Dendrobium catenatum
CTCGTTTGTGATAGTGGGCCAATTCAACTTTGCCAACCTTGTAAATTCCAAGTACTTGATTTATTACAAGTTGAGAATCACCAAAGATTTGGAGATGTTGGATTCTGACATCGATCGCAATCTCCAGCCCTGCTAATAGAGCTTCGTATACGGCTTCGTTATTGGTCGGAGGTTCAGTCAAACTGAATGAAAATCTTATTATACCTCCCTCCGGTGCTACGAAAATGAGGCCAA
>NW_021497252.1:0-866 GCF_001605985.2 Dendrobium catenatum
AAATAATAATATTTGGAATCATCAAAACTATACAAGTCGCAAGAATATAAAACATGTAAATAGCAACTCTCTTAACAATCTCCCCTTTTTTATGATGGAAAAATAATTATTATTTGTATAATTTCAAATTCTAAGAATCTTCTAAACTTCCCCTGAATTGATGAACACATGAAAATATGGAGGCATTTTTAGAAATATTACAAACAAAAATAAAACCAAAATACAACATACACAAAACCCAAAACAAAAACAAAAACAAACACACACACATACAATACGAATCAAACAAAACCAAAATGACAATACAAACAATTTCTCCTCCGTTTTTATAATAGTTAAAAGTAAAGAAGAAAAAGACTTGAAATGTAAGGAGACATGTGAAAATCATTTGATAATTCAAACTTGAAAGTGATTGAAATAAGATATGCAAATAAAATTAAAACATTAGGCAAATCATATTAATTCATAAAATTTAAGAAGAGATATAACATTGATAATAGAAAGAATATATCAAAAGCATGAGTCAATTTAGACACAAGATAAAGAAAATCATTACAAAAAGGATGAATAGAAAATTTGTATATTTCAAATATCAATACAGAATATAAATGTACAGTAGATTAATTTGAATTAAGAGATTATAAGATAATAAAAAGAAATTAATACCACATGTGGCGCTTTGCACATCTTTTTCAAATTATTGGCACATTTTTGTGCATCTTTTTATTTTTGGGTTATTTTGTGCCTCCTTTTCTACTTGCGAACCATTGCGCATTTCTTTTAATTTTTGTACATTTATATATTTTTTCAAGAGTAATTTTGGTCTTTCCAAAATCAATAATAAAAAATTTCAAATTTTTCTAAGT
>NW_021497253.1:0-2442 GCF_001605985.2 Dendrobium catenatum
TGTTTTGCTGCTTTGAAGTGAACTTGTATTGTTTTGTAAAGTCAAAAGAGTTTAGGAGGATTTACATACATAGCACTTTATTTCATGCTATTTACACATCTAAAATTTTAATATTACATGCTTAACATCCTTAGAACAAATGTGTGTGCATGTAATATTAATGTTTTTGGTATTATATATGTAAATAGCATGGAATAAAGTGGTATGTATGTAAAGCTCCCAAGAGTTTATTATCTTAGCATTTTACTAAAATTCAGTACACTCAGAGATAAAGTTACTACTTCAAAAATCTTGAAAAGGAATTATCACGAGGTATTGCCCAGTTGAAATGATTTTAGTAGTATACAATGTTAGTTACAAATGATGCTCTTTCATAGGGGAAATATCGATATACTAGACGTAAACTATATAGAATGTATTTTGTGTGTTAAAGTTGGAAAAGCCTTGTGGTATGGGAACTGCCTTAAAAATCACTTGTCAAATGTTTGGCCGTTGTCCTTTGATAAGAGGAAATTAGGGACCATTAAGCCAAATATAAATCTTGATATTGACATCGAAAGTCAAAGTTCATGTCGAAAACGTGCTTCAACCTTATAGGTGATGGGTTCATCGACAGGGGCAGATCCAGCTTCTTTTTTTCAGGGTGGGCAAAAATTTTTTTTGTGGGATGGGAAAAGATACTTAGATTGATAAAATTAGTGCAAATTTTTTTTTAAGGGGGGGGGGGGGGGTTGGCAAAATGCCCAAAACATCCAAAATATTCTAAAATATCCCCTTTAAATATTTAATTTTTTTTTAGAGGGTGGGCATTTGTCCACCCTGAATCCATGGTTGATCCGCCCATGTTCATCGATGCGTTTGGTGATGGTGAGCAACAAAGTTAGTTGGCATCGATGTAGTCGGAGGACTGTAGTCGAACGATGGTTATTGGAGGATCGTAGCTAGGCCATGTGTGACAGTGGACAAAAGACTGTAATCGGATGATGATGGACAGAGTATTGTAGTAGGAAGATTGTGAGTAGAGAACCATACTTGGCTGATGTTAGTTGAAGGGCCACATTTGGGTGAAAGTAGTCGCGAAACCTCATTTGAATGAATGTGGTCGAGAGATCTTATTTGGATGGTGGTAGTAGGGGGATCGTAGTCTGATGATAGTGATCAGGGGACTTAGTCAGGAGAGGATGGCCTAGATGTCATAGTTAGGTGTGGTGGTCAGAATATCATAGTTGGGAGATGGCGGGTGTAGGATCGAAGTCGGGCAAAATGGTCAGACGATAGTGCTTGGAGGATCGTTGTCGACTTATGGTTATTAGAATATTGTAGTTGGACAATGGTGGTCAGATCGTAGCTGGGTGAAGATAGTCAGACAATGGTAATTAGATCGTAACCCATGAACCCTTTTTTAACATTTTTGTTGAATGCAAAATGATAAGTCAACTCCATTTTTTGATAGTTATTTCACAATCCAACCATGTTACTTTAGCTCTTATCATTTTTTTCTTAATATTCTGACATTAATTTTGTCAAGTTGCGCTATTAGAGCATCTTCTGTCATTTGTTGTAAATATTCTAACAATCTAATCCTACTTTTTGCTATCATATATTTGATAGATGTTGCTACTCTTAAAGGCTATAGAATTATTTTATAGTTTACCTTACCTAATTATTCCTACTTATCCGCCTTAACATTTTTTGTTTCTGCCACATTCAACTTGACTAGTAAGTAGCAACTTATTTGTTTCATAACACATGGATTCATATGGTATAGATGATCTGATTGCATTGATATAATTTGCCTTTAAATATCTCAAATATCAAATATCAAAATAGTACTTATGAGCATTTCTTCATTTTAACATTCTATCTTTAACTCTAAATCTTATATCCTCAGCTATATTGTCATAATTTACTATAATTGATCTGATTAATGTTATAATAGGCATCACTTGATTTGTCTAATATTATTGAATGATGATTGTCAATTTCATATAATACTAAAATTATGTGTTATTTATTCAAAATTTTGGGTACTAAGCTGAAGCTTTATCTTTAAAATTTATTCCTTGTTCTATCTCTTCACTTCATAAAAGGTCTCACCTATTTATACTATATTTGTAATTATCATACAATAAGATGGCCCACCCAGAAAATTTTTTTAATGAGAATTTCAATAAACAATAATATGTACTTTTAATTTTAGGCACCATTGCATATATATCTTTTATAACTATAACTAATTTTAAGCCCGATTGCATTTATTTGTGTAATATACTAATAAATGTATATATTTAATGCGTAAGTTTTCTTTTTAATGCCCGCTGTTATAGGAGAATCCAAGCACATATTTCTAAGATAATTAAATACTATATGAGGATTTTTTGTTGCTTTTATATTTTACATTAATTTACTTAAAACAAAATTACCTCTGTATTATATTTCTTA
>NW_021497254.1:0-317 GCF_001605985.2 Dendrobium catenatum
AATCTGTTGATCAGGTAATTGGCGGTGAGAAGAGCGTTCACCCATAAAGAGTTAGGGAGGTTTGCTGCTACGAGTAGTGTTCGAGTTGTGTCTAGAAGGTGTCGATGTTTGTGCTCGGCGAGGCCATTTTGCTCGGGTGTATATGGACAACTGAGTTGGTGAATTATTTCATGTTGGGAGAGAAAATATTTGAATTGTTACAGGTATATTCGCCTCCGCCGTCGGAGCAGAGGATTTTGATTTTTGTATTGAATTGATTTTGCACCATATTAGCAAATTGTTGGAATTTAGAGAAGGTTTCATCCTTTGTATTCATT
>NW_021497255.1:0-1266 GCF_001605985.2 Dendrobium catenatum
AAACAGGTGGCGTCCCCTGTCCAGGCTCGAGGCCCCTCTTTATAAGAAGGAGATTCCTCCCCCTTCTTTCTCTCTTTCAATTGAGGCCTTCCCCCGGGCCCTGCACAGGCAGCATCTCTTGTCCAGGCCCGGGGCCCCTCTCTGCAAGAAAGAGACTCATCCCTCTCTTCTCTCCTTCACGCTAAGGCATTCCCCTAGATTAATTAACTAAGCTCTATTCTTTGGCAGATAGATCTGACATTTGACCACGCATTAAGAAAGTTAATTACCAAAAAAATGACACCTACATTAATAAAAGATTATTCTTGTAGGTCATCTTATTATGTGAGTTAGAAACTTTGGCTACCAATAAAAAATTTTTGGGTTCAAAGTCTACATATGTGATGGGTAAAATTACCTATTATGACTCTGATGACCCAAAAAAAATTAAATAAATAAAAGCTTCTTCTATGGCCAATTGGTACCTTTCTCAGTTGGGAAGCACCAGCAAGCCAACTGAAAGTGGCCCTTCTTAGCTATAATAAATATCATGGAAGAAAATCTTTTAAATACATGAGTCTTTGCTTTGAAAGACAGACTACAGTAGTAATAATAATAATAATAATAATAATAATAATATAAAATTTAGCTGAGTGAATATGCAACAAATTTTAAATTAATATTTAAGCTTATTTACTAAATTTTTTCATCAGATTTAAACCACAATCTAAATATGAACCTAAATATGGAGGAGGCATGGTAGAGGTGTCAAAACAGGCTAGCAGGTTGGGTTTAGATTCGTCTCAAATTCAGTCAACTTGAACTCGACCTGATTAGTAAATGGGTCA
Source organism: Dendrobium catenatum (assembly GCF_001605985.2). NCBI lineage: Eukaryota > Viridiplantae > Streptophyta > Magnoliopsida > Asparagales > Orchidaceae > Dendrobium > Dendrobium catenatum. The sequence continues at coordinate 828 of NW_021497255.1, forward strand.
AAAGATCAGTATGAACCTGACTCGCAAACATCATGAATGAGCCTAATGTTAACTCATTTTGATTAAAAAAGTATAACTTATTAACTATAAAGTTTGCAATATATGATAAAAAATAAGAATATTATGCCCACAAATAAAAAATTTTAAAAAAAAATATTAAATGAGTCTTTTTTTGGATCAAAAGCATGTTCGAAAATTTATTTGAACCTGGCCAGTTTAACAAATGAGTTGAAAAGCCCAATCTAAAGAGACCCATTTAATAAACGAGTCATTAGGCAAAATTTTTGTAACATGGTCACTAAATGGTTAGTGCAGACCTTTAGATTTTTTTGTTATATAAAAATATTTTAAAATGGTATTGATTGATTTAATATTAATTAGTTGTTTTGAAAGGTTAATTAATATTTTTTGCTCTTTAATCACCCATATTACACTTTGT
>NW_021497256.1:0-395 GCF_001605985.2 Dendrobium catenatum
GGGGATCATTATCGAAGGTGATAACTCTAATATTATTTAGTATCTTCGACAAAATTTTAGGAAGGGAGGTAAATTGATGGAGAATTTAGTTTTTTTTTAAAACAATTTGACAATGTTATCTTCAATTGTGTTGATCGGAATAGCAATAAGTCATCGGATATTTGTGCTAGCTATGCTATCTTTAGTGATTTCATTTGGGAAGATATTAGCTCTAATAAGGTTCATCCTTTGTTTCTTAATTTGTTAAAGGAGGAACTTGTTGGGATTAGTCCCTAGGGTGTATTTGTGCTTGCTTTTCTTTTAGTTAATGCAAATTTCTTGTTGCTCTTCAGAAAAAAAAAAGGATATGGAGGATGAAAACTACTATGGTTTTAGTATTTTCCCTATTGACCACT
>NW_021497257.1:0-294 GCF_001605985.2 Dendrobium catenatum
ATAATATAATTAAATTATTAGATATTTCTAATATTTTTTATATAATCAGTATAATTATTGTTGCGAACTAGAGTACCACTAGTATTGTAGTTGATTACAAATGAGATCCTTCCTCGGTGGAAGGCCTTAGCTTGATGTACATCTTACAAAGTACATTACATAGTGATAATACAACGCATCAATGTTGATGTGTTAGTTTGGTCTGAAGGACTATAGTCGGTGTGTGACATAAGTCGGAAGGATCGAAGTCGGCGGGCGACGGAGGTCGGAAGGACTATAATCGGCGGGCGACCG
>NW_021497258.1:0-218 GCF_001605985.2 Dendrobium catenatum
AACTATCCTGAAGTTAATACAATTAATGGCTCAGCTCTGGCGTCAATCGTCATGGCCGATCTCACGATCGTTCCGAACAATCAGTTTAAAACTGATTTCAATCGTCCTGATCATCACCCGGAATCAATGTTGGCCGATGTAAATCGTCTAGGACATCATTTCGGTCGATCCTACGATCTTTCCGGACGATGTGATCATATCAATCAGCCATTAATGCT